>NC_069503.1:451947047-452119547 GCF_027579735.1 Bombina bombina | reverse complement strand
TTTAACTAGGTACAATATAGTTAAGGGCTATTTGTAATTTAGTGTAGGGTAGGGCTTTTTTATTTTGGGGGGGCTTTTTTATTTTGTTAGGGGGATTATATTAGGTGTAATTAGTTTAAAAATCTTGTAATTTGTTTATTATTTTCTGTAATTTAGTGTTTGGTTTTTTTTGTACTTTAGATAATGTAATTTAGTTGTATTTAATTTAGGGAAATAATTTAATTGTAATGTAGTGTTAGGTGTAATTGTAACTTAGGTTCGGTTTTATTTTACAGGTACTTTTGTATTTATTTTAGCTAGGTGGTTATTAAATAGTTCATTTAAAATAAATACAAACTTGCCTGTAAAATAAAAATAAACCCTAAGATAGCTACAATGTAACTATTAGTTATATTGTAGCTAGCTTAGGGTTTATTTTACAGGTAAGTTTTTCGTTTTAAATAGGAATAATTTAGTTAATTATAGTAATTTTATTTAGATTTCTTTTAATTATATTTAAGTTAGGGGGTGTTAGATTTAGGGTTAGACTTAAGTTTAGGGGTTAATAAATGTAGGCAGGTGGCAGCGATGTTAGGGCCAGCAGATTAGGGGTTAATAATATTTAACTAATGTTTGCGAGGCGGGAGTGAGGCGGTTTAGGGGTTAATATGTTTATTATAGTGGCGGCGACGTTGGGGGCAGCAGATTAGGGGTTAATGAATGTAGGTAGGTGGCAGCGACATTGGGGGTGGCAGATTAGGGGTTAATAAATATAATGTAGGTGCCAGCGATGTTGGGGGCAGCAGATTAGGGGTTCATAAGTATAATGTAGGTGGCGGCGGTATCCGGAGCGGCAGATTAGGGGTTATTAATATAATGTAGTTTGCAGTGATGTTGGGGGCGGCAGATTAGGGGTTAATAAGTGTAAGATTAGGGGTGTTTAGACTCGGGGTTCATGTTAGGGTGTTATGTGTAGACATAAAATGTATTTCCCCATAGGAATCAATGGGGCTGCGTTAAGGAGTTTTACGCTGCTTTTTTGCAGGTGTTCAACTTTTTTTCAGCCGGCTCTCCCTGTTGATTCCTATGGGGAAATCGTGCACGAGCACGTTACACCAGCTCACCGCTAACGTAAGCAGCGCTGGTATTGGAGTGCGGTAAGAAGCAAAATTTTACTCAATGCTCACTTCTTGTCTGGGTTGTAAAAACCTGTAATACCAGCGCTGTCTGTAAGTGAGCGGTGAGCATAAACTGCTCGTTAGCACCGCACAGCCTCTAACGCAAAACTCGTAATCTAGGTGTTAGTTTGAAAAATATAAAAGGGTCACTTTATCCAAATCTCACTACAAATAGTTTATGTACATGAAGGCTGATGCTTCATAGACTATCATTTTATCTTTTGTTTTTTTTTTGTTTTTTGCCTTTAACTCAAAACATGTCTGCAAACACTAATGCCTATAGATAAACATTGTTAATAGAGTTTAAGCCACATTTTACCATCTAGAAAGCTTAAAAAAGTATAAAATACATCAAAAATGCATATTGCACATCAAAAATATTAACAACAGTATAGAATAAAACTGTGAGTAGAAATACCTCATCATAAATAGGCCAGTGTCACTTTCACACAGGAATACATGAGGCAGGAAATGGTAACAAGTAAATGGTACAAACGGCAAAAGTATAATCAGGATCTCTTTAAATTCAAACACCCATAACAATAGACAACTTCTTGCAATAGGCTGCAAAGGTCTTAAAAAATATCTTTACTATGAGAGACAAGAACCTATTTAATGATTTGTTTTCACAAGTGGCTGAGAGGAAGCACATTTGTGCAGGAAATATCACATCTAACATTTTCATTATTTAAAAGAGAAAAATTACAAAAAAGCAAACAAGCTATCAAAAAAAACATTCTACATTGTCATGCAATCCTTTCATTTTGAAACTCATCCTTTCCATTTTGAAACTCAGACTTGTTATCACAGCCTTCATAGCAGATAATGTGGTTTTATAGTAATAGAATAAATGTTTATATTAATACAATATTATTTAACTATGGAAATAAAGAATGAATGTTTATATTAATACAATATTATTTAACTATGGAAATTTGTGTTCTTTATAGCTCTCAATAAAGCACTATTAATATATCTGTAAAAAAACATTTTACTTTTCATTAAAGTGAAAGTAAATCCTGGCGTTTTAGAAACGCTAGGATTTACTATTGAAACAAATAAAGGGCACTTTCATTCATGAAGTATAAGATGCTTCATGTAGAAAGCTCCTTTATTAGATTCAATCGATCGCCACTCTTAGCTCCTATAGCAGCGCACGGCTAAAAAAAAATTTGGCTAAGAGGTGACGTTTTCACCTCTTAACCAATAGCCGTGCGGTAAATCCGGCTCCCATGGGCGCCAAGCTGGATTTACTGCACGGCTATTGGCTAAGAGGTGAAAACATCACCTCTTAGTGAAATTTTTTTTTAGCCGTGGGCTGCTGTAGGAGCTAAGAGCGGCGATCAATTGAATCAAATAAAGGAGCTTTCTACATGAAGTATCTTATACTTCATGAATGAAAGTGCCCTTTATTTGTTTCAATAGTAAATCCTAGCCTTTGTAAAACGCTAGTATTTACTTTCACTTTAAGCATCCTGCTGCCTGTATTTCTAGGAAATAATGCTTTTGTGTGGAGATACGTTGTTATACAGAGCAAAATTTCTAATTTAAATAATAATCATTAAGGTTGACTAATTTATATCAAACTTAAGAGCCAGACAGAAAATTAAGGCGCCAGTAACACATTCTTTGTAGCAAGGTAAGTCTTTTTGGTATGGAAAATATATGTAAAACAATATAAAAATAAGGAGCCATAGTAAAATTCTAGGAGATGTTTCTCCTAATCTGTTATCATAGGTTGGTTACCATGGTAACCAGCTGATTGACATATGACTGGTCAAGTCTATTTTATTGCAAAGGCTGCTGGTGATGTTTTCACAATTCCCTCTATTATAGCTGCTAGTTCTGTTCATAACCAAGGATTACTTTGCTCATTTTGTTGTTGTTTTGGCATATTTATATAAATAACACTCTGTTTGGTTTGGTGAAGATATGCAGTAATTTTCCCTGGAGTGTTATGTCATGATTAGTCAGATGTAGGAAGTCAAGTGAACTAGATAAAAGTAATACAAACTTTTATTGGAGATATATATATAGTATGGCACAGTAGGGCAGTGCAGTCAGAGGTTGGATGACAAGAATCTATGATGATTGTACAAACAGGATGAGTCCTTAAAGAGACAATCAACCTAAAAATTCTGTTAAGTGATATATATAAAGTGTAAATCGATCATTATGTACAAATGTAGCCCAGTTTTGTAATCTTTATCGTTTGCAAGTAAAAGCACTTACTGTTCGCGCCGCTGCTGTTTGAAAATGTCCGTTTGGCCCCTCCCCTATTTTGTCATTGCCTACATCATCATCTTCATGGAATAGCAGTCACTTTTGGATCCTCCTCGTAACCTTCTCTAGAGCATGCGCAATGTGCCTATCATGAACAACACTTGCTCACCCTCTGCTACCAACACCAGTGGTGACATTTACTTATCCCTGAACATCTCCTATACCGCAGCAGAAATAGTAATTGCTGCAGCTGCTACTCTGGGGAACAGCTTGGTGTGTGCGGCAGTCTTCCATGAGCGAAAGCTCTGGACAGTTGGTCTCTCTGGCAAGATGAAGTACACCATGTATGCCATGTCTACCACATATGTAAAGAGACATTGGCCTGTTGAGGAAGGGGTCTGAGCCAGCCCATCATTGGCACCAGCCCATGTCATAATAATAATAATCAGAGTATTTCTAGGTGTCATAATACTGTTATAACGAAGGGGGTTTAAAATAGCAATGTAACAGTCCACGGCGACTGCCACAAGGCTGAACGTGGAGCACAGGGTCATCAACAAGCAGAGATTCATGTTCTGATATGGGATGCCCAGGATTGTTTGGATGGCACCAGGGATAGCAAATGCGCCAACATATATATCTGCAATTGCCAGAGAGACCAAGTAGTAGTTGGTAACTGTCCAGAGTTTTCGCTCATGAAAGACTGCCGCACACACCAAGCTGTTCCCCAGAGTAGCAGCTGCAGCAATTACTATTTCTGCGGTGGTATAGAAGATGTTCAGGGATAAGTAAATGTCACCACTGGTGTTGGTAGCAGAGGGTGGGCTAGTGTTGTTCATGATAGGCACATTGCGTATGCACTAAAGAAGGTTACGAGGAGGATACAAAAGTGAATGCTATTCCATGAAGATGATGATGTAGGCGATGATGAAATAGGGGAGGGGCCAAACTGACATTTTCAAACAGCTGCAGCACGAACAGTAAGTTCTTTTACTTGCAAACGATAAAGATCACAAAACTGGGCTATATTTGTACATAATGATCGATTTACACTTTATATATATATATATATATATATATATATATATATATATATATATATATATATATATATATACAGGGAGTGCAGAATTATTAGGCAAGTTGTATTTTTGAGGATTAATTTTATTATTGAACAACAACCATGTTCTCAATGAACCCAAAAAACTCATTAATATCAAAGCTGAATAGTTTTGGAAGTAGTTTTTAGTTTGTTTTTAGTTATAGCTATTTTAGGGGGATATCTGTGTGTGCAGGTGACTATTACTGTGCATAATTATTAGGCAACTTAACAAAAAACAAATATATACCCATTTCAATTATTTATTTTTACCAGTGAAACCAATATAACATCTCAACAATCACAAATATACATTTCTGACATTCAAAAACAAAACAAAAACATATCAGTGACCAATATAGCCACCTTTCTTTGCAAGGACACTCAAAAGCCTGCCATCCATGGATTCTGTCAGTGTTTTGATCTGTTCACCATCAACATTGCGTGCAGCAGCAACCACAGGCTCCCAGACACTGTTCAGAGAGGTGTACTGTTTTCCCTCCTTGTAAATCTTACATTTGATGATGGACCACAGGTTCTCAATGGGGTTCAAATCAGGTGAACAAGGAGGCCATGTCATTAGATTTTCTTCTTTTATACCCTTTCTTGCCAGCCACGCTATGGAGTACTTGGACGCATGTGATGGAGCATTGTCCTGCATGAAAATCATGTTTTTCTTGAAGGATGCAGACTTCTTCCTGTACCACTGCTTGAAGAAGGTGTCTTCCAGAAACTGGCAGTAGGACTGGGAGTTGAGCTTGACTCCATCCTCAACCCAAAAAGGCCCCACAAGCTCATCTTTGATGATACCAGCCCAAACCAGTACTCCACCTCCACCTTGCTGGCGTCTGAGTCGGACTGGAGCTCTCTGCCCTTTACCAATCCAGCCACGGGCCCATCCATCTGGCCCATCAAGACTCACTCTCATTTCATCAGTCCATAAAACCTTAGAAAAATCAGTCTTGAGATATTTCTTGGCCCAGTCTTGACGTTTCAGCTTGTGTGTCTTGTTCAGTGGTGGTCATCTTTCAGCCTTTCTTACCTTGGCCATGTCTCTGAGTATTGCACACCTTGTACTTTTGGGCACTCCAGTGATGTTGCAGCTCTGAAATATGGCCAAACTGGTGGCAAGTGGCATCTTGGCAGCTGCACGCTTGACTTTTCTCAGTTCATGGGCAGTTATTTTGTGCCTTGGTTTTTCCACACGCTTCTTGCGACCCTGTTGACTATTTTGAATGAAACGCTTGATTGTTCGATGATCACGCTTCAGAAGCTTTGCAATTTTAAGAGTGCTGCATCCCTCTGCAAGATATCTCACTATTTTTGACTTTTCTGAGCCTGTCAAGTCCTTCTTTTGACCCATTTTGCCAAAGGAAAGGAAGTTGCCTAATAATTATGCACACCTGATATAGGGTGTTGATGTCATTAGACCACACCCCTTCTCATTACAGAGATGCACATCACCTAATATGCTTAATTGGTAGTAGGCTTTTAAGCCTATACAGCTTGGAGTAAGACAACATGCATAAAGAGGATGATGTGGTCAAAATACTAATTTGCCTAATAATTCTGCACTCCCTGTATATATCACTTAAAGGGACTCTCAATCAAAATTAAACTTTTATTATTCAGATAGAGCATGCCATTTTAACCCCTTAATGACCACAGCACTTTTCCATTTTCTGTCCATTTGGGACCAAGGCTATTTTTACATTTTTGCAGTGTTTGTGTTTAGCTGTAATTTTCCTCTTACTCTTTTACTGTACCCACACATATTATATACCGTTTTTCTCGCCATTAAATGGACTTTCTAAAGATACCATTATTTTCATCATATCTTATCATTTACTATAAAAGAAAATATAAAATATGAGGAAAAAATGGAAAAAAACACACTTTTTCTAACTTTGTCCCCCAAAATCTGTTACACATCTACAACCACCAAAAAACACCCATGCTAAATAATTTCTAAATTTTGTCCAGAGTTTAGAAATACCCAATGTTTGCACGTTCTTTGCTTTTTTTTCCAAGTTATAGGGCAATAAATATAAGTAGCACTTTGCTATTTCCAAACCACTTTTTTTCAAAATGAGCGCTAGTTACATTGGAACCCTGATATCTGTCAGGAATACCTGAATATCCCTTGACATGTATATATTTTTTTTTAGAAGACATCCCAAAGTATTGATCTAGGCCCATTTTGGTATATTTCATGCCACCATTTCACCGCCAAATGCGATCAAATAAAAAAAATTGTTCACTTTTTCACAAATTTTTTCACAAACTTTAGGATTCTCACTGAAATTATTTACAAACAGCTTGTGCAATTATGGCATAAATGGTTGTAAATTTTTCTCTGGAATCCCCTTTGTTCAGAAATAGCAGACATATATGGCTTTGACGTTGCTTTTTGGTAATTAGAAGGCCGCTAAATGCCACTGCGCACCATGCATGTATTATGCACAGCAGGGAAGGGGTTAATAAGGGAGCATGTAGGGAGCTTTTTGGGGTAATTTTAGCTTTAGTGTAGTGTAGTAGACAACCCAAAGTATTGATCTACGCCCATTTTGGTATATTTCATGCCACCATTTCACCGCCAAATGCGATCAAATAAAGAAAAACGTTAAATTTTTCAAAATTTTAGATTTCTCACTGAAATCATTTACAAACATTTTGTGCAATTATGGCACAAATGGTTGTAAATGCTTCTCTGGGTTCTCCTTTGTTCAAAAATAGCAGACATATATGGATTTGGTGTTGCTTTTTGGTAATTAGAAGGCCGCTAAATGCCACTGCGCACAACACGTGAATTATGCCCAGCAATGAAGGGGTTAATTAGGTAGCTTGTATGGAGTTTGCAGGGTTAATTTTAGCTTTAGTGTAGAGATCAGCTTCCCACCTGACACATCAGACCCCCTGATCCCTCCCAAAGAGCTCTCTTTCCTCCCCCACCCCAAAAATTGTCCCCGCCATCTTAAGTACTGGCAGAAAGTCTGCCAGTACTAAAATAAAAGGTATCCTTTTTTTATATATAGCATATTTACATATGCTGCTGTGTAAGATTCCCCCCTTAGCCCCCAACCTCCCTGATCCCCCCCAATACAGCTCTCTAACCCTCCCCCTCTGCCTTATTGGGGGCCATCTTGGGTACTGGCAGCTGTCTGCCAGTACCCAGTTTGCATGTAAAAATGTCTATTTTTTTTTTATTTTTGTTTTTTCTGCAGTGTAGCTCCCCCCCCCCCCCAAGACTAATCCCCCACCCCCTCCCAGATCCCTTAGATTACTTTATTCAGGGATTTTATCCCTCCTTTCTCCCCATAATAAAAAATCCTTTCTGTAGTGTAAGTGGTTCCCACCCGCTCCCTCCCCGTGCACGCGCCCGCCCACCACCCCCCCGTGCACGCGCGCGCGCCCGTGCGCGCCCCCGGCGATACCGCCCCCGATCCCGCCCCCCTCTTTTACCAAGAAGCCATCGATGGCCGCCCACCCACCTCCCACTTCAGCTCCCACCCACCAACGAATGCGGCCATCGATGTCCGGTGCAGAGAGGGCCACAGAGTGGCTCTCTCTGCACCGGAGGGGTAAAAAATGTTATTGCAGGATGCCTCAATATCGAGGCATCCTGCAATAACCGGAAAACAGCTGGAAGTGATCAGGATCGCTTCCAGCTGCTTTCCACACTGAGGACGTGCAGGGTACGTTCTCAGGCATTAACTGCCTTTTTTCTGAGGACGTACCCTGCACGTCCTCAGTCGTTAAGGGGTTAAACAACTTTCCAATTTACTTCCATTAACTAAATGTGCACAGTCTTTTTATATTTAAACGTTCTGAGTCACCAGCTCCTACTGAGCATGTGCAAGAATAAGTGTGTATGCATTTGTGAATGGCTGATGGATGTCACATGGTATGTGTATGCATTTGTGATTGGCTGATGGCTGTCACATGGTACAGGAGGAGTGGAAAAAGACATAACTTTAAAAATTGTCAGAAAAAGAATCTACTACTCATTTGAAGTTCAGACTAAGTGCTATTGCATTGTCTTGTTATCTTGCATTTGTTGATCATGCAAATATACTGTGTTGAGAATTTTTAGGTTGACTGTCCCTTTAAGGTAGCACAAGAGGTCAAAGGTCAGACTGTAGCAAAAGTTTATATGTCTAGGAGACAATAATAATAATTATATGAGTGAAGTTCTGGATACAAGGGTAACAGAAGCAGGGACAAGAAGAAAGTGAAATTAGATAATATGTTATAAATAAAGAGTACCCTGTAAAACTTCTGTAACTTCAGGTAGTAGGAATAAGTCCGGATTAGACTTATGATACTGCATGTAATGGATGCAGCAGAAGAAGAAAGATGGTTGGTTACACTTGCAAAATACTAATTTGCCAATGATGATGGTGGTCATGCTAGGCACAAACCCAAAAGTTGGGAGCAGAGCTGAACTGTTAACTCTGAACCCTTTTAATAGACACAGGTTTACAGGACCTCCACTGCACAATCCAAAGATTAGAAAAGAGAAAAGTGTTTGACAGTAGAGAGACACCATGAGACCTAGATATGACTTGCAGTTACCAGGATACCTAAAGAAACAGTAACAACTTTCCAATTTACTTTTATCATCAAATTTGTTTTGTTCTTTTGGTATTCTTTGCTGAAAGCTAAACCTAGGTAGGCTCATATGCTAATTTCTAAACCCTTGAAGGCTGCCTCTTATTTCAGTGCATTTTGACAGGTTTTTTTATAGCTAGACAGCGCTAGTTCATGTGTGTCATATAGATAACATTGTGCTCACGCCCGTGGAGTTACATACGAGGCTGCACTAAATGGCTAAAATGAAATAAGGGGCAGTGTGCAGAGGCTTAGAATCAAGGTAATTACAGAGGTAAAACAGTATATTAATATAACTGTGTTGGTTATACAAAATTAGGAAATGGGTAATAAAGGAATTATCTATCTTTTTAAACAATACAAATTCTGGAGTAGACTTTTAGTTAAAGTAGCTCAACTGGAGATTTAGGGGCAACTGTTCAAGAAGATAGCTGGATGCAGGGGATGAAGTACTCTATACACAGGTATACACTCTAAAGGCACAGAGGATAGGCAAGAAAACTGGTATGCAGATTACATTTCCTTTAAACGTACAGAAACTGTAATAAATACAATTGCTATATAAGTATTGCATTAAATAAATAACAAGATAATCTGAAAATGTTATGTCTTAGATTATCATTGTGTAAAATAAAGCTTTTTCACCTGCAGCACAGCAATGGTTTACAGTTAAAATGATAGATATAAGTCAAACAAAATCTACATTAACAGTTTATCCCTTAAGGCATACAAATTATATTTTGATTCAGAAATCAAACATAAATGTGACAAGACATTTCAAAAAGTGACACAAATAATTGAGAAAAAGTGTTCAAGGAGAAAAGTCTATATTTGTGTGGTAATGAGACATTTATATGTTTATCTGGGAAATTGTCTGCTTCATTATGAAGCCAAATACATATGAATCAGTAACACTAAAAGGTTATAAAATAATATGTTTCTATAATATGATCTGAAGTAAATGGTATATAAATACTAATTAAATGAAATTAATTAAAGTATAAAGCCAAATGAATAAAGACTTCACTGCTGAACTCTTTAACCCTTATGCAGAAGAAACTTTTGAATATTTGCAATTTTTCTGTATAAACCCCAGTTCCAGTTACTCACACAAAACATATGTTTTGTTTTTCATCAAACTATACATTTTAAGAAAATGGAAAAAAAGACAGCACTGATAATAAAGGTACATTCATGCCAAAGAATAGTTAGTGAGTCAATATTTTCTGTTCTATGGAAATACCTTTTTTCATTGATCCATATTTAGCATTCATTTCGCTTCCTAAAAATATAAAGCATTATTTGATGCGGAGGAGATGCTAGGACATCTATTAGAACCTCCTATGATAAGTTGAACAATGTTCAAGGCTTTTCAAGGGTTATGTTACTGGGCTACAATACAATGCACATAATTATTATTTTTTTATTATTATTTATTATTTAAAAAGTTTTGAAATATTTACTTTATGCACAGGTTGTTTGCAATACAAAGCATATTTTGATTATATAAACATGCTTTAGTATAAGTTTAAATAAATGCTTAAAGGGACACTGAACCCAATTTTTTTTTTCATGATTCAGATAGAGTATGCAATTTTAAGCAACTTTCTAATTTACTCCTATTATCAATTTTTCTTTGTTCTCTTGCTATCTTTATTTAAAAAGCAGGAATGTGATGCATAGGAGCCGGCCCATTTGTGGTTGAGAGCCTGGGTTATGCTTGCTTATTGGTGGGTAAATGTAAGCCTCCAATAAGCAAGCGCTATCCATGGTGCTGAACCTACAATGGGCTGGCTGCTAAGATTTACATTCTTGCTTTTAAAATAAAGATAGCAAGAAAACAAAGAAAATTGATAGTAGGAGTAAATTAGAAAGTTGCTTAAAATTGCATGATCTGTCTGAATCATGAAAGAAAAAAAAATGGCTTCAGTGTCCCTTTATTGTCAACATCATGTATTTTTGCCTTGATACTAAACACAATGTGACTTGCAAAATCATTTAAAAAAACAAAAAAACAGGGCAAAAGAAAATTGCAAATTTTAGATGTTCTTACAAATATCTAGATACATGTTATCCAAAAGCATTACAAGAATAAAATATCCCCACCACATTGGAACAATGAAGAGCAGAATAAAACAATTTTTCTAAAATGAAGTCCCTGGGAATCTAAAAAGCTGTGCGCAGAAAAGTGAAAAGTAACACCCAATAGCCATTAAAAGAATAAACTATACAGGATGTAAAACTCTGTAAAAACTTCTTAAATAGAAATCTGGCAGCATTATGGTCTAAAGTCATTGTATTTCATAAACAATGTTATAAACTTTTTGACCTTAAAATGTTACATATACAATTTAAGCAATTATAATAAAAATGACAAAATAACTCAGATACATAAAAAAATACAATAATAAATCCACAGAACAAAAGGGTCTAGCTCCCAGTAGTGCACTGCTGTTCCTTCAATAAAGGAAACCAAAATAAAGAAGCACATTTGATAATAGAAATAATGAAATAAAGTTGTTTATAAATTTAGGATCTATCTGAATCATGAAATATTTTTTTGGGGATTTCATGACCCTTTAACTCCATGGGGCTGATTTATCAAGGGCCGAATAGCCCCTGATGCCCCAGTTTTAGTGCGAGCCATTAGGCTTGCCGGGAACAGGAGTTAAGAATAAGCAGTCTTAAGACCACTGCTCCTTAACTGGTCCACTGCCTCTGAGGCTGCGGACATCAATCCGCCCGATTCTAAATGATCAGGTTGATTGACACCCCCTGCTAGTGGCCGATTGGCCGTGAATCTGCAGGAAGTGGCATTGCACAAGCAGTCAGGGCCGGACTAAGAAATCAGACCAGCCCTGGAAATTTGTATAGACTGTCCCAGCCCCGCCCCCTCTGAGTCAGCCCTGCCCCTTCATTTTAGCCCCACCCCCTCCGACGCAGCCCCTCTTCCGGCTCAGACTTGCCCCCCTCCGGCCCAATCTCCCCAGCAATAAAGACACCCTCCCTCTGCTATGTTAAAGCATTTGCAGCGAGCAATATATATTTAATAATTCTCATATTTGTTCAATATCCCAACCATTCCTCATATTAACCCCACACTCCTCTGTATTAGATACACACAAATAGTCAAATACAAAAAGGTATTAGAACTATATACCAACCCTACTGTGTACATCAGGCATGCTCAGGACAGTACTGAGGCTGTTTTAGGTATCCCTATGCTATATCAGGTACGATTCATTTTTAAATGGCATCATTTTAATGAAGTTTTAGTTTGACTTGAAAGGCTGTTGTGTCAAAATTCAAATTTTCATGTAAATTTTTTAAGGGTATCCTGCCTGTCCATATACCCATTTTTTATTTAAGTAAACGTGAAGCACGTGTTCCAGAGTCATAACTTATTGAGAATTCCAAGTTTTTTTAGATTTATTTGCAGTGGAGTCCTTGTTTACTGATATATATATAAAATAAATTGTCAACATCTAATTTTTAAGGTTCAAAGATAACTAGGGTAATACACCCAATAGGGGGCGCTAAGACTAATAATGTGTATAATACTAAGTATATATATATATAGGTGTGTATATTCAACAATGCAATTTATTCTAACAGAGCTCGTGTTGGATGAGCATAGATCTATATATATATATATATATATATATATATATATATATATATATATATATATATATATACACAAAAAATATACAAGCCACTGTATAAGCAAAATTACATAAAACCACACATTTCCTTGCAATATTTGTCATATATAACAATATCAGACACCAAATACCAGAGTCCCAAATTAATGGTGGAAATCAGACTGAGTAGATATAGTCCAGTATATTACAAAGTATAATTTTTAAGGTTCCTTTCTACCACAAAGAAACAAGAGTAGAAATCTGTAATTTGCATAAAACAACATAATACAAAATTATTATTTTTTTAAAAATTAGAAAACAGGTATCAGACCCGCGCCTCAGGCGGTACTCACGTGTGTTGTGTTGTTGCGGGAAGCTGAATCCGTGGGTCCCACAGAGCAGTATGAGCCAGGCCGGCATGTGTATGAGGCACAGTCATGGGGAGAAGCAGGCGGGGAGTCATCCTGAGGACGCAGCTGGAGCCGTGGAGAAGAGCCGAGCACCGCCGGGGAGTCAGTGTCTCTGCATGTTCAGAGTGCGCAATCCATACAGGTCCGCTCCGCCCCCTGACTCATCATGTAAGCCGCCGGCCCACCCCACCTGACCTGAATCGGCCCACATATGATTCCTGGGTCCTCCAACTCCTCCCTGGCCTGGTGTGGCCCTGGCGGCTGGCCCTTGGACTGTGGACACTGAACACTGAATTGTGACAGAGACTGAGCCTGTGGCTGCCCAATCCGGCCCTGCAAGCAGTTCACCAGAACTGCTTTGTAAAGTTAAATTCTGACAGCGTATGCTGTCGGAATTTAGCAATGTCTGGCGGACATGATACACTATAGTGTATCATGTCCGCCAGACATTGGTAAATCGGCCCCCATGTTTCTATTTGAGAAACCATTGATTGTCCAAATCCTACCCCAAAAAGTAAACCTGCCAAGGTTCCTTAAAGGGACATACAACCCAAATTTTTTCTTTCATGATTCAGATAGAGAATATAATTTTAAACACCTTTCCAATTTACTTATATTATTTAATTTGTTTCCTTCTCTTGTTATCCTTTGCTGAAAGGTTTATCTAGGAAAGCTCAGGAGCAGCAAATTACCTAGGTACTAGCTGCTGATTGGTGGTTGTATATATATACAGATTGTCATTGGCTCACCCATGTGTTCAGTTAGAACCCAGTAGTGCATTGCTGCTCCTTCAACAAATGATACAAAGAGAATGAATCAAATTTGATAATAGAAGTAAATTAGAAAGTTGTTTAAAATTATTTTCTCTATCTGAATCATGAGAAACATTTTTTGGGTTGCTTGTCCCTTTAAAGGGACATTATTAACCTTGTAATTACAAGACATTTCTGTTTGGCTGAAATAGAATCAAATATCAGCCAAGTCTTAACTTAGCAAACTCGTCATTTGACTTTGAAAGAGCCAATCTGGACAGACTGCAAGGCTAGCCATGGTCATAAAGTTAGTATAAAGTACTCTGTTTTGCAGTTGTTATCAGTTAAAGCCAACTAGTGAAACATATGTAGCAGAGCTAGAGTTGAGAAGTTGTGTTCTGAGAATTAGAAACTACTCAATTTTCCAGAGCTAAATAACACGAAAAGGGGACAAAAATAATAATAAAATATAATGCAAAGTTTTTTTGTTATGCATAACTAAACATTTTATATAAAAATCTCAAGGTGTTTACTATCCCTTTAAATTATTTTCTTAATTTACGTATGGGCCAACCAGAATAATCTTCAGATGGCAAACATTCCATACTGGATCAAATAAGCCCCAACTCACAGAATTCCTGGTCTTTGCATTCTTACACCTGTTCTCAACTTATTTTAGAATCTTGGGTAGGCTGACCATATTGCCGCTTTAAGCAGGAACACATATGAAAAATACATATGTGAGGGTTCTTATACAAAACCATTTCTTTAAACAGCAGTGAAAACAGCCCTGACATATGTATTTTTCATATGTGTCCCTTTTTAAAGCGGCAATATGGTCAGCCTAATCTTGGGTAGACCATGAGTCTGCCATAAAGCATTTTATTGATATTTTACCAAAGTCGACTGCCATTTTAATTAGTATTGTAAGGCTGGTATTTAGTATCTTAAGTAACATTGTGCATTGGCTTACAGTGAAAGAGGGTTGTATTTTTATCAGTCTTATTACAAATTACTTTTTTATTAAAGGGACATGAAACACAGTATAATAGCATAATCAATAAATGCGTAATAAAAACACAATGCAAAAGCACTTAGTTTGAATTTCAAATGAGTGGTAGATTTCTTTCTGACAAATTTGAAAGTTAGTCCTATTTTCCTTCCCATTGCATAATGTGACAGCCATCAGCCAATCACAAAATGCATATACGTATAGTCTGTGATTTCTTGCACATGCTCAGTAGGAGCTGGTGCCTCATAAAGTTTGCAAATAAAAAGATTGTGCACATTTAGATAATGGAAATGAAATAGAAGGTTGTTTAAAATGGTGTGCGCTATCTGAATCATGAAAGTTTAATTTTGACTTTAGTGTCCCTTTAATATAGAGTTGACATAGGTCTAGGCTCCATTAACATTGCATATTTTTATAGTTTATGTCACACTAGTTCAAATCCATGTCTGATTTCTTTCAGTAGTACAAATAAAAAGAGTTATTAGGTAGAACACTGCAAAACACTGTTCTTAACAATAAAAAATCAATACATGGAAAAGAGTGTACTCATTTAAAATGCATTCTTTGTTTACACATGCAATTTCCTAAAACTAGTTACATTTTTATTTTTGTCAATACATTTAGTAAAAATGTTCAATTATTAAACTAATGAAATACATGTGTTAATTTATACTAGATCATCATAAAATGGAATTCACTTAGATATAAATTAGATATAATCCTATATAAACCACTTAAATATACAAACCATAATGGAGAGACAAAGCATCACTGCGGCAGTCTATGGCTTTAGAGTAATACTTTGGTTTTGTATATTAGTGATCATTTATAGCTTAAGAAAATCCAGTCAAGCACATCATGAACAAAGTGATTAATTTACTATTTTAGTAATATGTTAATAATGCATAAGAAAGTGACATCTTTTGCAACAGAAATATTGTACCAAGACATATGTCACAAGGGATTAATCTATATAAATCTATAAATACATTCTTGCATATCAGTTTACATGAGAAGTTTAAAGCTGCATACCTGTTAATCATCTATGGTATTAATAATATTGACAATAAGTAACAATAATATTAACATAATAACATGGTTCAACAGTGGCACCTAAAAATGGACCCCTGTTTTATATAAAATACCTTTAACCCTTTTATTGAACAGGTAAACTGCAGTAGCATAGCCGCTCATTTGTACTTCATAGTGGGCACCCACAAAGCTGGTGGTTAACACTAAATTCCGTATTCTCCTTCTGTTCTTTGTCAACTACCTGCACTCAGCAACAAGAAACAGTGTACCACATGTGGGCTACTGAAGCAGGTAACAGGACAGGGTGTTTAGATAACTGGTGTATGTGATATGTTTATCAAGGGGTGAAATCACTTCTTCAATGACCCCTTCAATGACCATGATTATCCTAAGTGAGCAAGGGATTAAATCACTGTTGTAGAAATATAACAGTCAATAAAGGGATTACACTAAAGTCATTTTACCCCACTTCTACCAGTAGATTTCTATGTGCCAGTAGATAAGTCTGTAGTTTGATTTAACATTTCACTCTCAGCCAGTATAAGTAGCAAGTTAAAAGAAATGTAAAAATTAGTTTTGAACAAGTATATTCTGCGCATCAACAATCAGGCCCAGAATCAGTATAAGTCATACAGGACATTTGCCCAATGAGTGGGGGTCCGTTGCAGGCCAGAGCCTGTTGTCATAGCCCTGCTCAGTCATTATCATTATTATTTGTCCATTATGCAGGGCCAGCCCTTCGTTGCCTCTCACTGCCTTTCTGTGTTCTGAACCAGGTCATGGCAGTACCACCCCACTCATGTGCCTGTTATTTTGAGTAACTGTGACAACACAGGCTGATAATAAATTGCCATTTTTTATTTAAGTCTGAACTTCAATATCACATGCTTTTTTTTCCCTTTCATTTACAAAAGACATTGACAGAAGGATGTTAAAAACTTTTTGTAAATCAAACTAGTACATTATACTAGGTGTACACGGCCTGTTCTTTCCTAAACTGTCCAGGCAGTTTTTTGGTCCCAGTCTGGCCCTGGCCTCCATTAAAATGTGATTCAGCCCAAGTATATTACTCAATGTGTTAAATAAGGATCAGTTTCCTGTGCATTTTTTCTGTTTAGTAGTAGTGGGCACACTTGTATTGTAGAGATTGGAGATTTTTAAGGTTCGAATAGTAGAGAGAATATTTCCCTTGACATTTATTATTTCATTCAAATGTTCTTATAGAACCAACGTTAACACTGAATACCAAATGTTAACTTTCAAATTTTGAATGTAATATCAAATGTTTTTCCAATATTTTCGATGAATATTGATGTCCATAGACTTACATTTAACAGCTGCATTTTTTGGTAGTACTTGTGTTGCAAAATGCTGCTTATAAAATTTGAAGTGCTCTAACGTACAGGTTAAATTTGACTATAATGTCCCTTTAATGTTATTAAGCTACCACGTGAGCAAGCAACATCGAAAGTTCAAAAACTGTAGATTGTGCCTTTAAATTGAGCCTTAACTCTTTTTCTAAACAGAAAAATAAAAGAAAAACTAAACAAGTGCAAAATATTTTTTACCCAGCTAAACCACTTTCAAACTTTGTTTGATAAAGCATAACTTAAAAAAAAAAAAAATAAGCTATAAATCATAAGACTAGAACACAGATATATTAATTTTAAATTCAATTTGCAATTTCAAACATAGCAAAAAAATTGTGACATTTATAGAAGTTTAAAGAATCAGGTCTGCATATGGCAGCACAAATAGTTAACCAGCCAAAACATTGCAATATTATTTTTAATTTCCTTTAACAAAAACAAAGAAGTTTACATTTCTGTGAAAAGTCTGATCCCTACATATTTTCTAAGGAATTGTGCCTGTGAATTATATTTTTTTCCCTTCATCCAGTACATAATGAACATCATCTGTACTTTGTATAAACTTTAGTTATTATTATAAAATATTGCTATATTGGGCCACATTGTGATGAAAATGATATGAGTTTTTAAGGATTGATTTAATATTTGATAAAGATGATTGTGAAATGCAGAGAACCACACACATACAGTATATATTGTAAACACAGGGGCTGAGTATTTGATAGATAAAATCTCAGTTGTCCTTTTTTTGGTCCATCCAGCTAAAGGATTTTTGTACACATTTTTGTCTTTTTTCCATCTACAAAAGGCATTTTATAATATAATCTGTACACAAATGTGATGTTCCAGTTATAGATAAACCAACTTTTTCCTGTGAAGTTTATGGATACTGGTCCCTCTCCGCTAATGGAGATAGGGGAGTTGTCTGTATTAGCCACTCAACATTAATACAGAAGTATCAGTTGTACACAGTTTTCATGTTTTAAATTACATTTACCTTTATGATCTTTTTTCATGCAAAAATATTTTAACATTAGTTGTTCACAGGCTCAACAGAAAATAAAGCATAATGTCCCTTTAAAATTTTAAATTTTACACCACTTGACTTTTTTCCTAGTTAAAGTTTTTTTTTATGTATTTATTTAAATAAAGTTTGGTTAAAGTTGTTTAAATTACCTTTGATACTATTAGGAAGTGCTTCATTGTGCACAATCCATTCTTTAAGGCAAACTGCCCATTGGCCAATAGGTGGAACTCTCAAAGCATTATTGGTTAACAGTGACAAACCCCACAAGCTTAACATATTCCTAACACAGGGACATCTGTTTGTTTTTGTAAAAAATTAAGAAGAAATGTGTCCACAAATATACATATTTTTTATTTACTGTTTTGGTTTACCAAGTATTACAAATACTAACTCAGTTATGGGCACACCAAATGCATTAACGGGCAAAATATGTACACTGAATCCTCGTAAGGATGGGTGATATTTTAACCCTTATCTTGTTAGCGTCCACTTTATACAACTGAGTTTTGAACTAAAAAGAAAGGGAGGAATGGGTAATGATTACCCTAAATGGCAGGATAGGGTCTTGGAATGTTATATGTACATTCTCTCCTTTAGATATCTATCGCCAGTCATTATTCTGAATGGTGGAAAGTCACGACTTTACAATCCATCCTGTAAACCAGTTCATCCCTGACTCCCACTGGTGATGTATATTTTCTCTAGATATTACAGTAATAAGAAATAAATGCTTCAGGCAGCAAGTTTATGGGAAAAAAAAGGCATATAGATTTTCAGTACAGTGAAGTACCAGTCTGATCTGCCTGTTCTGTAAAGGCTTATTCCTACTATTCTTAAAACAAATACCATGATGGTTCGACTGAACAGACAGGCAAAGGGAATAGAAGTGTTAGAGAAGAGAAAAATACAGACGGGAATAAGCAAAATAAAAATAAGTGGATGCATTGCTGTTCTGTTTATTTATACACACACACACACACACATACATATATATACACACACACACACACACATATATATATATATATATATATATATATATATATATACTGTACATATGTGTGTATAAATATATAGTATTTTTTGCTTTTATCTATAAAGGGTGAGGGTGTGTGCATACTCCGCGAATGGGAATCTGACCCTGCAGTATTCTACACACTGATTGCTTGATCAATGGAGAAACTCAATAATAATGTCTCTTTTTGCCACTACTAAAGAGGTAAGATAAACCATATAATGTTTAAAAAGTATACGCAAAACAAAGCAAATGTTTCTAATATTACAGTTTTAAAAGCTTTTAAAATAATTACCTTGAATTTAGCTATTTTGCAATGCACAGTTGGATGGTGATTTATACTATGTAGAAGGGGCTGGGCTGTACTTTTTAAGGGGGATCTCATATAATGCAGCTATGTTTTTATCTGTGAAAAACAAGTTGTCCCAGGGAACAGCAGCTAGCTAATTATATATTATACCTTTTTTTATTTCCTGGCTGAGAGTTTCTCTCTTTTTATAAGGCAAATCATTTATACATGCCAAATTTATATATTTATGTTGTCATTTATGAAAAACATATAAAGAGATAATTCCACAATCCACATCACTAATATTTTATCTTTTATCACTGTTTCAATAAGCATTTAAATGGCAGTAAAATCTACAACAGTTTTTGCTATACACTTTTCAATATAAAATTGTGTAATGTCTTTGCTTTTAATTCGACAGCTTCTGTGTATATTTCACCTCAGAAGGAAAATCTATAACCTTGTATCAGGCATTAAATCTAGTAAATACATTGCTTTATAGTATAATACAGCTTAAAATAACCAGTAAGATTCCCCCACATCTAGAAAGAGAGTATTTTAAAGTATGAACACATTTCAGTAACTGAAAAAGAAATGTGCAGAAGTAGATAAGGGACTTGGAAAAAAAAGTGCAAAACTGCATAAACTAGTCAAAATAAAAATGATAATATTTTATATAGAGTGATATGCAAAGTAAATTGGCGATCTCCCATGAATTTGTAAATTATTTTAAATGTGTCTCAAACAAAACATTAGGAATAACTTATTGTTACTTTATCACAAAAATGATAAAACTGTTAGATACATATTAAAATGTAATGAAGAATAGATACAGGAAAAATACATGATGGAAGGAATCAGGGTGTCAAACATATTTTGTACAACAAGAATAATTAATCAATGTATTGACTACAAAAGATCAATGGGTATAGAAGACAGTGCTTCTAATTTACATCATGTGAGATCAATAAACACATTTTTCTGTCAGTGAGAACTGAATCAAATTAATATAAATATAATCACCAGTTGGTGGATGTAACCAAGTGAGTAATATAACATTTTATATTCATAATTTAATGTAAAGTAATAACAATGATTGATAAATACAATGCAGAGTCAATAAGCAGGATGATTAAAGAGCTGTATAAATCCTTTGGAGATAACTGTAATTCTGACAGGATCAAATAATACAAACAGTGAGACAACTACTGTAAGTACATAAGATTTTTGACCTGTGCTGAACGCAAAAGTCTTTAACAATACCCAAATCACAATAACGTTATACATTGATCATAACCCTTATACTGGTAACTGTATAATATTCAACATTTAAAGGGACAGTCAACACCAAAATTGTTATTGTTTAAAAAGATATATAGTGTCTTTACTACCCATTCCCCAGCTTTGCACAAACCAATATGGCTATAATAATTTAGTTTATAACATTTAAAGCTCTAAATGTCTGTCTGTTTCTAAGTCACTACAGACAGACTCTTACCACATGTTTTTTAATTAACTTATCACAACAAGAGACTGCTAATTCATGTGTGCCATATAGCTCTGTCCTGTGGAGTTGTGCATGACACTGCACCAATTGGCTAAAATGCAAGACAGTAGATAATAAATAAATTGCCATGTGATCAGGGGGCTGTCAAAAGAGGCTTAGCTACAAGGTAATCGCAGAGGTTAAAAGTTTATTAATATAACCAAGTTGGCTGGGTAAAACTGGGTAATGGGTAATAAAGGGATTATCTATCTTTTAAACAACAATCATGTTGGAGTTGACTGTCCCTTTAAGATCACAGCAATATGATCAACATTCAATAATAATTAAAGATACATTAAACAAAACTTTGAAGCAGCATAGCACAACAGGTTTATAATTGATAATTGTTTTGCCATGTCCTGTGCAGCTTTGTTTTATACAAATTATACATTTGTGCGTTTTTTCAAGAGCTGTTGCAACCCACACTCTGATATGTATCAATGTGATTAACCAATAAGAATTCTGTTTAAAGGAGACGTTCATGCATGTGCAATCAGAGCATGTGACATTGGGTTTGATGTTATACAGCAGTCAGGGACAGAATTTGGTTAGAAAACACATAAGAACAGGTAGAATAAGCATTGTGTAGGTAGCCACTCACAAAACTTCTGTTGAGTGATGTCAGCAACTGGTAATTGAAATGCTTGTGTGCATAGCTCCAGCTGCACACAATATATATGCAGGCCCATTATGTGCACGTGCACTTGCATGTGTGCGCACTATGGGGCCTATCTATCAAGCTCCGGATAGAGCTTGAGGCCCCGTGTTTCTGGCGAGCCTGCAGGCTTGCCAGAAACACCAGTTATGAAGCAGCGGTCTAAAGACCGCTGCACCATAACCTGTCCGCATGCTCTGAGCAGGCGGACAGACATCACCGCAATTCAACCCGATCGAGTACGATCAGGTTGATTGACACCCCCTTGCTGGCAGCCGATTGGCCACGATTCTCCAGGGGGCGGCGTTGCACCAGCAGCTCTTGTGAGCTGCTGTTGCAATGCTGAATATGGAGAGCGTATTGCTCGCCGTATTCAGCAAGGTCTGGTGGAACTGATCCGCACTGTCGGATCAGGTCCGCCAGACTTTGTTAAATATGGGTTTATTCAGTAATCTCCCTCATTCTGCTTGACAATCATGGTGTAAATCCGCTACCCTTTTGCTAATAGTACATTGTTCACAATTACATTTTAAATGCTGTTTTGTAATAGTTTAAGTATTATTGCGACTCAAGATTAAAGGGACATTCAAATGGAAAGTTGCATTGCGACTCAAGATTAAAGGGACATTCAAATGGAAAGTTGCATGCCAATTTGTTAGATAATATAATTTTTACATTACTTACACCAGCTAGCTATATGTTAAACACATATGTAAAGACCAGTTCTCAACCAGAACACAACCAATGATTGGCTAGCTGTTTAAAAGCCACTTATGATTGGTTTAGCTGCCAATTCCTGCTTCCAATGCTTGCAGTTCCAAGTGGAATTTTACCAATGTACTTACTGTTTAACCCATTTGTAAGTTAAAATAATGTAACTGTTTTGATAGTAAATAACAAAGTAGTCCCCTGTATTCAGTTAGGATTAAAGGGATAAGAAAGTAAAAATTAAACTTGCATGATTCAGATAGAGCATGTAATTTAAAAAAAAAAAATTAAATTCACTTCTATTTTCATATTTGCTTTGCTCTATTAGTATCCCTTGTTGAAAAAGAATACACACATATGCTGCACTAGTGGGAGCTAGCTGTTGATTGGTGCCTGCAAATGTGTCTCTTGTGATTGGATAACTATATGTGTTCAGCTAGCTGCCAATGTTCCTTCAGCAAAGAATAACAAGAGAATAAAGTAAATTTGATAATAGAAGTAAATTGTAAAGTTGATTAAAATTGTATGTTATATGCTTATAATGAAAGAAAATGTTGTTGCTTCCTGTCCCTTTAAATGAACTTGCCACTGAAAAAAAAAAAAAAACTTTCTAAATATGATCTTGTGGAGCTGATTCACTAACATGTAGAGATTTTCCTAAATGTGTTGTATCCTTATTTACCAAAAATCTAATTTAGGAAACAACTTATACAAAGCAATGAGATTTCACAATTCTGAAGCACTGTTTTCGCAGAACTTTGACATATACATTAATGCACTAATATCAGTAATGAAGATACTACTTACCGCACACCACAGAAACTAAAAGTTGTAACAGAGACAAGACATGTTTATCCATTCCGATCTCAGGTAAGCTCAACAAATATCATAAGTTATAAGCATGTGAGGCAAGCGAGTCCTGAGTCAAAAAATGAGTGAGGTTTGTCTTATCTTCAAAAGAAAAGTACTTAAATGAGAATCAGCTTCATCCTCTGCAGATCCAGAATCCACACTACAAACCAAAACTAGATAGCCAAAGGCAGCAAAAGGGGTCAGCAATTTCCTGAGCTCCAGTTAATGTCTCAGCGTATTAGAATCACTGCAAACACAATTGAACTAACAGCTTCAGAATCCCGGCAGATCCTGTATCCCTCTGCATCTCAGACACCAGCATCAAGCACCAAACTCCTCCCCTGCTTCCAACAAATTCTGCACTCTTTGTTCACTTAAGGTGGATTAGCACAGTTGCTGCTCGATTAATGAATAATCACAGTATATAAACCTAATTTAATTTAAAGGGACATTATACACTAGATTTTTCTTTGCATAAATATTTTATAGATGATCCATTTATATAGCCTATACAGCTTCTTTTTTTTTTTAAATGTATTGTTTTGTTTATTTTTTAAATATCATTTCACTGATTTTCAGACTCCTAACCAAGCCCCAAAGTTTTAGAAGAATACTGATGTATACCTACTCCAGCTTGCTCCTGTTTGTGTTAAGTGTCTTTTCATATGCAGAGGAAGGGGGGGGGGATTGTCTGCTCTTTTTGCAATATAACCACTTTCAAAGGGTGTTCCAGCTAACCTTTTAAACCTTTTGCTAAACTGTTTGCTTCTAAGTAAGTTATTAAATGGTTTTATGCTGGATTTTTAGATCAGTTTCTGTGCATATTATTCTTTATTGTAGTGTCTATTACATGCAGTTAAATTAAAAGTGATGTATACTATCCCTTTAAAGGGACAGTCTAGTCCAAAATAAACTTTCATGATTCAGATAGTGCATGTAATTTTAAACAATTTTCCAATTTGCTTTTATCACCTAGGAGGTTTATATGCTAATATCTTGAAGGCCACCTCTTTTCTGAATGTATTTTGACAGTTTTTCACCACTAGAGGGTGTTAGTTCATGTGTGTCATATAGATAACACTGTGCTCATGTACGTGGAGTTACCTGGGATCCAGCACTGAGTGGTTAAAATGCAAGTCTGTCAAAATAACTGAAATAAGGGGGCAGTTTGCAGAGACTTAGATACAAGATAATCACCGAGGTAAAAAGTGTATTAATTCAACTGTGTTGGTTATGTAAAATTAGGGAATGGGTAATAAAGGGATTATCTACCTTTTAAAACAATATGCATTCTGGTGTAGACTGTCCCTTTAACTGTATGTACTACTCAAATATATACTATTTCATACAGATAGAAATGCTTCTAAGTGCAAAAAGAAAATGTGTAGAGTATTTTATTACTGTACTACTGACTGCATATAACTACTTTTAATACACTACTGGAACTTAGCTAAACACATCTGGAGAGCCAATGACAAGAGGTATATGTGTATAGCTTCCAATTACCAGCTAGCTCTCAGTAGTGCATTGCTGTTCCAAAAGCCTACCTTGGTATGCTTTTCAACAAAGGACACCAGGTGAACAAAATAAATATGAAAGAAAAACTAAATTGAAAAGTTTCTTAAAATTGTATGTTCTATCTAAACCATAAAAATTTAATTTTGATCTTTAAACATGTTTAATTGCCAAAGACTAAAATTTATATAATTTCCAGCCTCCAAATTTTATAAAAAGACCTTCATTTTAAAACTGGTTCCATAAGTACAAAAAGCAACAACGTTTCAGACCTGCAATAGGCCCTTAATTATATTATAACATGATTAAGGGCCTATTGAAGGTCTGAACCCTTGTTGCTTTTTTGTACTTATGGAACCAGTTGTAAAATAAAGGTCTTATAAAATTTGGAGGCTGGAAATTATATGAATTTTAGATTGTGATTGGGACTCGGCAAGTCTTTTTTCCATACCGTGCCCCATATATCAGGTGTGCTGTCTTCCTACCTTGGATAATTTCCCAATGATAAGGCCCAATGTTCAAAGCATTGTCACACTTGCATTATATTATAAAGATATATGCGCTGCAAACAGATTGCAGGTGAAATGTTCTAAAGGGATCTAATCATTGTGTGAAGGTTGTCTCGCCTTTGACTGTGGGATGTGATGGTTTTCTGCCAGTGGCGGAATGTTCAAGGCAGCATTACCATGTGCAGTTGTGTGTAATGTAAATGATCCCTTTAGACAGTATTGAATGACACTACAATTTACATGTGTGAACTGAAACCAACTCTTTTTGCTACAGTACAATAATTAAACTTGTACATGAGTAATAACCAATCTGAGCTGGACGATATATTGCACATGTGTATATAACGTGTAATTATACACGTAATATATGTGTATCCATATTATTATTATGGATTAAAAGTTGTTTTGTTCTTTCTTTGCAAATCCAGTGAGCGCAGTCTTTCTCTTTTGTTTATATATATATATATATATATATATATATATATATATGTGCACATATGTATTTATTTATTTATATGTGCATTTATGTAAACTATTAACCCCTATATCCGCCATCAAACCCACACCGCAAGTAATAATTAAATTATTAACCCCTAAATCCGCCATCAAACCCACACCGCAAGTAATAACTAAAGTAATAACCCCTAAATCCGCCAACGCCAACATCGCAAACTTCCTAATAAAACAATTAACCCTAATCTGCCATTAACCCACAAATCAATAAACCTATTAAAGTATTAACCCCTAATCCGCCATACCCACACAACGCAATGCTAATAAATCTATTAACCCCTAAACCTCCAAAGCCCACAACACAATTAAATAATTAAATTACTAAGCCTCCTAACCTAACACCCCCTAAATTACCCCAAATTACCTACATTCAAAAATACTAAAGTTGCTAACTATTAAAATAAAAAACCTAACATTACTTCAAAATAAAAAAATAAATAAATTTAAATTAATCTAAAATTACGGAAAATAAAAAAATCTAATATTACAGAAAATAATAAACAAATGATCAAAAATTAAAAAAATAAACCTAATCCCTATGAAAATAAAAATCCCCCCTAAAATAAAAACACCCCCTAATCTAATGCTAAACTACCAATAGCCCTTAAAAGGGCTTTTTGTAGGGTATTGCCCTAAGTTAAACAGCCCTTTTACATTACAAATAAACAAAGTCCCCCCTAACAGTAAAACCCCCCACCCACCAAACCCCCCCAAAGAAATAAACCTAACACTAAAAAACTTAAACTGCCCATTGCCCTGAAAAGGGCATTTGTTAGGGGATTTAGCTCTTTTAAAAAGTGCCCACTCTAATCTAAATTAAAAAAAAAACAAAAAAACCTAGGTTGGTACTCACCATTCCTGAAGTCCAGTGGAGAAGGTCCTGTTCCATGCGGTGAAGTCTTCTTCCAATCGGCGACCTCTTCTTTCTTCTTCAAGGAACAATCTGGCGCAGAGCGGAGGGCGGAGCTGAAGACCGATGACCGCGCTATTCAAATCAGCCAATAGAATTTCAGTAGTTCTCATCCTATTAGCTGATTTGAACAGCCAACAGGATTTCATTAGCTCTCATCCTATTGGCTGATTTGAATTTGAAGAATCAAATCAGCCAATAGGAATTCAAGGGACCCCATATTTAATTGCGTACCTTGAATTCACTATTCAGTGTACGGCGGAGATCGTACAAAGAGGATCCTCCATGCTCCATTGCTCCGCGGTTGCTGCTCTTCAGTTCAAGGGTCGCCAGTCTTCAGTTCCAGCGTCACTGGTCTTCAGCTCTGCCCGTCGCTCTGCACCGGATTGTTCCTGGAAGAAGAAAGAACAGGTTGCCGCTTGGAAGAAGATTTCACCGCATGGAACAGGACCTTCTCCACCAGACTTTGTTTATTTTGAATGTAAAAGAACTGTTTAACTTAGGGCAATGCCTTAAAAAAAGGCATAGTTTTTTTTATTTTAATAGGCACGGAAAATAAAAGAACAAGCAGGAGTCATGATACCCAATGTCTCTTTCTTTTTCTCAGTTTATTTGGTATTACAACAAAAACAAACAGAAACAACAACGCTATGGTTGTCGGTTAAAAATGGCTATGTTGATAAATATGCTGTCAGCACTAGTATTTGAATTCCAGTGGGAGAGGGGAAACACCAGCTGACGCGTTTTGGCTCGTGGCCATAGTCCTAGCTGTTAAAAGTTTAAAATAAACCGCCCTATTTAAAGGGCTACCCTCCCTCCCATTGGACCAAACCTGCACCGAGGCGCACATAACATAACACTGTACTGTTTTTTACACAGACTATACAATATAGAATAACACCTTGAGGGGATCATATTATTAAAATTATCCCTTGTTCCTAAGATGAACAATTTGACTCTGCTTAGATTATGATATTAAACTTGTGATCTAACTTTAAACATCGTAAACGACAGTACATTCATTGTTAATTCTACATAGGTATTGAAGACAAGATTACTGTCAAATTATATTAAATATCATATATAGCCTTTAAATAAGCAAATTAATTATTGGCTTGATCATATATATAATATAAAGATTGTTCAGTTTAACTACCGCTATACACATCCTAGTGCAAAACCAACTCCAAAGATACGTGCATAACCAGAGTGTGAACTGTGGACACAGAACCACATCTAATGTGTAACATAGAAAAAGGTGGAACAGAAGATTTATTTACATAACAAAATGTGTGTTGGTGTTAATAGATTGTATATGTGTACCAGATGGGGTAGCTAATTTAAGCCAAAAATTGATGAGGTCATAAACTGAGTTTAGGCCTCCTGGTAGTCTCGTCTTCAATTTGAAGATCCAATGGACCTCTTGTTTCCCAAGGAGTTTCTCTCTGTCTCCTCCACGTTTAGGTATCGATACCTTCTCAATGATAATCCATGAAAAACTCTGTGTTCTTCTCGTGCACTTGTACAAAATGTTGCACCAGAGGGGCACTAGAACTACCTGTTCTAATGTTAGATACATGCTCTCTAATTCTGGAGCGTGCCTCTCTGGTAGTCAACCCCACGTACTGTACCGAACACTGTGTACATGTTATCAAATAGATAACGTATTTGGATCTACAATTCAGACAGGTATTGATCCTAAATTCTTGTCCAGTGATAGTGGACCTAATGGAGTCTCCTAATGTCACCTTTTCACAAGCAATGCAATCTCTAAAGTTGCATCTATGCATGCCCTTTATGATCAGCCAAGCTGATCCATCAGCTTGTTTTCTTCTCAATTTTGTCGAAGATACCATATTTCCAATGGTTTTATTCTTTTAATATGTGAAAAGGAAACCTTTGTTTGTAATGTTGGCTAAATCGTCATCTGCCGACGAAAGTGAAAAATGTAACTTTATTATCTTACAGATCTTGTAGTATTCTTCTGAATAATTTGTAACAAATTTATTTTAATAGTTAGTAACTTTAGTATTTTTTAATGTAGGTAATTTGGGTTAATTTAGGGGGTGTTAGGTTGAGGGGCTTAGTAATTTAATTATTTATTTGCGTTGTGGGCTTTGGCAGTTTAGGGGTTAATAAATTTATTAGCATTGTGTTGTGTGGGTATTGTGGGTTAGTGGTTAATGCTTTAATAAAGTTTATTTCGTTGTGGGTTAATGGCGGATTAGGGGTTAATTGTTTTATTCGGTCGTTTGCGATTTGGGGTTGGCGGATATAGGGGTTAATACTTTAGTTATTACTTGCGGTGTGGGTTTGATGGCAGATATAGGGGTTAATTTACTTTATTAGTTAGGGTTGGCGGTTGACAGGTAGCTAGATATTGCTAGATATTGCGTATGCGTTAGGTGTTAGTTTATATTTTCAGGCAGTTACGGGAGTTACGGTGCTCCCATACTCAGTGCAAAGTTTGCTGCGGCTGCCTTTGTGTAGTGAGGTGAAAATTGAGTAAATTTCTCCATTTTCGCCACGTAAGTCCTTGTGCTGAATAATGAATACCGATTTGCGACGCAGTCCCATGTTAGCTTATGGGAGTAAAAATTGCGGCCGACGGGTGAATTATACGTGCCGCATTTATATGCGGCACTGTATATAGGATACCAAAATTGCGGAAAAACTGTTTACTTGAGCACAATTGAATTTAAAAATCTTACTCCATTTTCACCTCACCATACGAGGCAGCCGCAGCAGGCCTTGCGCTGAGTATGGGAGCACCGTAACTCCAGAAACTGCCTGCAAAAATAAACTAACACCTACATGCGCAATATCTATCTACCTGTGAACCGCAATCCCCCACCGCAATAACTAAGAAAGTGTATTAACCCCTATATCCGCCATCAAACCCACATCAGAACTAATAAAAGAATTAACCCCTAAACCGACAACCCCCCACAACGCAATATGCCTAATTAAACTATTAACCATTATATCCGCCATCAAACATACAAACTACCTATTAAAAAATTGACCCCTATACCACCAAAGCCCACAACGCAATAAACCTATCAAAGTATTAACCCCTAAACCGCCAAAGCCCACAACGCAATAAACCTACCACCCCCTAAATGAACCCAAAGTACCTAAATTACAAAATACTAAAGTTACTATTAAAATAAAAAAACATAACACTACTTTAAAAATAAAAATAAACTAAGTATAAATTAAAGGGACAGTCTAGTCAAAATTAAAATTCTGGTATAGACTGTCCCTTTAAGCTACAATTACAGAAAATAAAAAAATCTAAGATTACATAAAATAAAAAACAAAATTACCAAATTTTAAAAAATTATACCTAATCCCTATGGCCTAGATTTGGAGTTTGGCGTTAGCCGTGAAAACCAGCGTTAGAGGCTCCTAACGCTGGTTTTAGGCTACCGCCGGTATTTGGAGTCACTCAAAATAGGGTCTAACGCTCACTTTTCAGCCGCGACTTTTCCATACCGCAGATCCCCTTACGTAAATTGCGTATCCTATCTTTTCAATGGGATTTTTCTAACTCCGGTATTTAGAGTCGTTTCTGAAGTGAGCGTTAGACATCTAACGACAAAACTCCAGCCGCAGGAAAAAAGTCAGTAGTTAAGAGCTTTCTGGGCTAACGCCGGTTTCTAAAGCTCTTAACTACTGTACTCTAAAGTACACTAACACCCATAAACTACCTATGTACCCCTAAACCGAGGTCCCCCCACATCGCTGACACTCTATTAATTTTTTTTAACCCCTAATCTGCCGACCGCCACCTACGTTATCCTTATGTACCCCTAATCTGCTCCCCCTAACACCGCCGACCCCTGTATTATATTTATTAACCCCTAATCTGCCCCACTCAACGTCGTCTCCATCTGCCTACACTTATTAACCCCTAATCTGCCGACCGCAAAGCGCCGCCACCTACGTTATCCTTATGTACCCCTAATCTGCTGCCCCTAACACCGCCGACCCCTATATTATATTTATTAACCCCTAATCTGCCGACCGCCACCTACGTTATCCTTATGTACCCCTAATCTGCTCCCCCTAACACCGTCGACCCCTGTATTATATTTATTAACCCCTAATCTGCCCCCTCAACGTCGCCTCCATCTGCCTACACTTATTAACCCCTAATCTGCCGACCGCAAAGCGCCGCCACCTACATTATCCTTATGTACCCCTAATCTGCTGCCCCTAACACCGCCGACCCCTATATTATATTTATTAACGCCTAATCTGCCCCCCACAACGTCGCCTCCACCTGCCTACACTTATTAACCCCTAATCTGCCGAGCGGACCTGAGCGCTACTATAATAAAGTTATTAACCCCTAATCCGCATCACTAACCCTATAATAAATAGTATTAACCCATAATCTGCCCTCCCTAACATCGCCAACACCTAACTTCAAGCATTAACCCCTAATCTGCCGACTGGAGCTCACCGCTACTCTAATAAATGTATTAACCCCTAAAGCTAAGTCTAACCCTAACACTAACACCCCCCTAAATTAAATATAATTTCCATCTAACGAAATTAATTAACTCTTATTAAATAAATTATTTCTATTTAAAGCTAAATACTTACCTGTAAAATAAATCCTAATATAGCTACAATATAAATTATAATTATATTATAGCTATTTTAGGATTAATATTTATTTTACAGGTAACTTTGTATTTATTTTAACCAGGTACAATAGCTATTAAATAGTTAAGAACTATTTAATAGCTAAAATAGTTAAAATAATTACAAAATTACCTGTAAAATAAATCCTAACCTAAGTTACAATTAAACCTAACACTACACTATCAATAAATTAATTAAATAAACTACCTACAATTACCTACAATTAACCTAACACTACACTATCAATAAATTAATTAAATACAATTCCTACAAATAAATACAATTAAATAAACTAGCTAAAGTACAAAAAATAAAAAAATATTTACAAACATAAGAAAAATATTACAACAATTTTAAACTAATTACACCTACTCTAAGCCCCCTAATAAAACAACAAAGCCCCCCAAAATAAAAAATGCCCTACCCTATTCTAAATTACTAAAGTTAAAAGCTCTTTTACCTTACCAGCCCTGAACAGGGCCCTTTGCGGGGCATGCCCCAAGAAGTTCAGCTCTTTTGCCTGTAAAAAAAAACATACAATACCCCCCCCCCAACTGATCGGAACAGCCAATAGAATGCGAGCTCAATCTGATTGGCTGATTGGATCAGCCAATCGGATTGAACTTGATTCTGATTGGCTGATTCCATCAGCCAATCAGAATATTCCTATCTTAATTCCGATTGGCTGATAGAATCCTATCAGCCAATCGGAATTCGAGGGACGCCATCTTGGATGACGTCCCTTAAAGGAACCGTCATTCTTCAGTTGGACGTCGCCGGAAGAAGATGGGTCCGCGGTGGAGGTCTTCAGGATGGAGCCGGTCATCATCGGATGAAGATAGAAGATGCCGCTTGGATCAAGAATGGATCGCCTCTTCTTCCCGGATAGGATGAAGACTTTGGAGCCTCTTCTGGACCTCTTCAGCCACCGGATGATGGATTGCCAACCCCCGCTTGGGTTGGATGAAGATTTTGGAGCCAGGATGGATCGGTGATACCTGGTGAGGTGAAGACAAGGTAGGATGATCTTCAGGGGCTTAGTGTTAGGTTTATTTAAGGGGGGTTTGGTTTAGATTAGGGGTATGTGGGTGGTGGGTTGTAATGTTGGGGGGGGGTATTGTATGTTTTTTTTTTTTACAGGCAAAAGAGCTGAACTTCTTGGGGCATGCCCCGCAAAGGGCCCTGTTCAGGGCTGGTAAGGTAAAAGAGCTTTTAACTTTAGTAATTTAGAAAAGGGTAGGGCATTTTTTATTTTGGGGGGCTTTGTTGTTTTATTAGGGGGCTTAGAGTAGGTGTAATTAGTTTAAAATTGTTGTAATATTTTTCTTATGTTTGTAAATATTTTTTTATTTTTTGTAACTTAGTTCTTTTTTATTTTTTGTACTTTAGCTAGTTTATTTAATTGTATTTATTTGTAGGAATTGTATTTAATTAATTTATTGATAGTGTAGTGTTAGGTTAATTGTAGGTAATTGTAGGTAGTTTATTTAATTAATTTATTGATAGTGTAGTGTTTAATTGTAACTTAGGTTAGGATTTATTTTACAGGTACTTTTGTAATTATTTTAACTATTTTAGCTATTAAATAGTTCTTAACTATTTAATAGCTATTGTACCTGGTTAAAATAATTACAAAGTTGCCTGTAAAATAAATATTAATCCTAAAATAGCTACAATGTAATTATAATTTATATTGTAGCTATATTAGGGTTTATTTTACAGGTAAGTATTTAGCTTTAAATAGGAATAATTTATTTAATAAGAGTTAATTTATTTCGTTAGATTAAAATTATATTTAATTTAGGGGGGTGTTAGTGTTAGGGTTAGACTTAGCTTTAGGGGTTAATCCATTTATTAGAATAGCGGTGAGCTCCGGTCGGCAGATTAGGGGTTAATAATTGAAGTTAGGTGTCAGCGATGTTAGGGAGGGCAGATTAGGGGTTAATACTATTTATTATAGGGTTAGTGAGGCGGATTAGGGGTTAATAACTTTATTATAATAGCGGTGCGGTCCGCTCGGCAGATTAGGGGTTAATAAGTGTAGGCAGGTGGAGGCAACGTTGAGGGGGGCAGATTAGGGGTTAATAAATATAATATAGGGGTCGGCGGTGTTATGGGCAGCAGATTAGGGGTACATAGGGATAATGTAAGTAGCGGCGGTTTACGGAGCGGCAGATTAGGGGTTAAAAATAAAATGCAGGTGTCAGCGATAGCGGAGGCGGCAGATTAGGGGTTAATAAGTGTAAGGTTAGGGGTTTTTAGACTCGGGGTACATGTTAGAGTGTTAGGTGCAGACGTAGGAAGTTTTTCCCCATAGCAAACAATGGGGCTGCGTTAAGAGCTGAACGCGGCTTTTTTGCAGGTGTTAGGTTTTTTTTCAGCTCAAACAGCCCAATTGTTTCCTATGGGGGTATCGTGCATGAGCACATTTTTGAGGCTGGCCGCTTGCGTAAGCAACTCTGGTATTGAGAGTTGAAGCTGCGTTAAAAATGCTCTACGCTCCTTTTTTAGAGCCTAACGCAGCCTTTATGTGGACTCTCAATACCAGAGTTATTTTTATGGTGCGGCCAGAAAAAAGCCGGCGTTAGTTTTTCAGGTCGTTACCGACAAAACTCCAAATCTAGCCGTATGAAAATAAAAAATCCCTCCAAAATAAAAACACCCCCTACTCTAAGAATAAACTACCAGTAGCCCTTAAAATGGCTTTTTGCAGGGCATTGCCCCAAGATAATCAGCTCTTTTACACCAAAATACACAAAGTCCCCCCTAACAGTAAACCCCCCCCACTCACCAAATCCCCCAAAATAAAAGAACCTAACACTAAAAAACCTAAACTACCCATTGCCTTGAAAAGGGCATTTGTTGGGCATTGCCCTTAAAAGGGCATTTAGCTCTTTTACTGCCCACCCTAATCTAAATAACCACCCAAAAATACATTAAAAAAACCCCTAAGTCTAACCCCCAGGTTGATACTCACCATTCCTGAAGTCCGGCGGAGAAAGGTCTTGTCCCATGAGGTGAAGTCTTCTTCCAAGCGACGGCCTGTTCTTCCAGGAACAATCCAGCGTGGAGGGCGGAGATGAAGACCGGCGACCCTGGAACAGAAAACCACGGAGCCATGGAGCATGGAGGATCCTCTTCATACGATCGCCACCGTGGATAGAGAATTCAAGGTATGCGGTTAAAAATGGCGGCCCTTGAATTCCTATTGGCTGATTTGATTCTTCAAATTCAAATCAGCCAATAGGATGAAAGCTACTCAAATCCTATTGGCTGTTCAAATCAGCCAATAGGATGAGAGGTACTGAAATTCTATTGGCTGTTTTGAATAGCCAATACACACACACACTTTAGTGCCCTTTCCACTCAAATACCTTAAAAGTTGAAAATTAATATTTAATCAATTTTAATATTTAGCAATGTGTTTTAATCTGTTTTTACTGTACCAAACGTGTTTCATTTTAATAACATGTTTGATCACAATAGTAGAACTAAACTTCTAATATCAGGTTGGCACTGTATTAAACGTGATATTAAAATTTAAAAATACAATCCTAAAAACCCCCTACTTTAACATGTTTTAAATAGTGCAATGTTTAAAAAATGTACAATAGTAAATGCTGCTACTGTCTTCTATGGGATATTAATATCCCCTACACAATATCATGTTCCTACAAATGAAAAAACATACCAAAAAGTATAGTACCTACATATAACACATCCCATCTAGATTGTAAGTTCCCACGGGAATAGGACCCTCAATTTCCCCTGTATTTGTCTGCAAAATGTCTTTTGTCTTTTATTGTATTGTTTCTCCATTGTACTTGTATCCTTGTACCCATGGGCAGTGCTGCAGAATCTGTTGGCACTTTATAAATAAATAAAAAAAAATAATAATAATAACACACCATATACACATGTACAATATATCCAATAACCCCCAGCTCATATAGGTTTTTTATTAAGGTTTTTTCTTTTGTTCTTTATTAACAAGGGACAACACATACATATAAAATATAAGCATACCATGTGAGTAACTTGTATAACAATGGGGAACCTTTACAGGTATGTTCCTATGTTCTCAATAATCCCTTCTAGTTTAGGTAACATTTTCACACATACCTGTCTAACCAGCCTTTTAGTAGTGAGATAAACAATTTTAAGAAATGTATTGCATTCACTGTGAAATTTAGCTTGTTTATAGATTATTTGAGCTAAAAGTAGCGAGGTCCTGCGCTGGGTAAAGCAGCCAACAGCTTCACCCAGGAGCAGGGCCGGTACAAGATAGTGTGCTGCCTGGGTCAGAGAATAAAATGACTCCCCCCCCAAGCAGTAACATTATTGATTAGCATAACAACATACTAGCCTGGCCGCTGACCTACTAAGTCTGCCAACCTGCATGTAACTAATGCTTATGCACCATTGCGCAATAAGTGGGAAGGAAGTTGGGGAAGCACTTTTTCTACCTTGAATGTTGCCCCTGACCGGCTCTGTGTCTTTGTGTATGATGAGGCTATGCTGCTGGGAGCCTACGACTTTCCCTACAGAGACAGAGGAAAAAAGCGTTCTAGGTCTGACAGTGACTGACTCAGTCCCTGAAGTGCCATCCCCTGTGCATGATGCGATCATGTGCAGCAAGCCTGCAGCTTCTCCTACAAAAGGAGACGGAGGGCAGGAGTTGTCTGGGTCTTACAGTGACTGACTAAGTCACTGAAGTGCTACCCCTTGTCAGGTGCTGCCTGGAGCTGCAGGACCCACTCTGTCCCATGGTTGATCCGGCCCTGCACAGGAGCACGCTACATTTAGTTTAACAGCGCGATTGGGCAAGCTGTGATTAGACACAATTTTGAAACAAATAGCTGAGCAGAAGAGGACGATGATGAACTTAAGGTAAATAAACATTTTGGGGGTTAATTCTTTAATTTCCTTTCTGTTTTTTACAGGTACAGTTAGCATGATGTTGCATAATTCAGCACATAGAACAGTAATATGTAACACTAATTCCTACGTTTACTTTCCCTTTAGGTACCATAATGCAGTGGAAAGCAGATATGATTTGTTGTTAATTTCATAGGAGAGAGCTTGCATTTCTGCTATGGTTTTACTGTGATTTGGTTATTCTTCAGCTTAATCTAGGATTTACTAGGAGATCAGCGTTTCCTGCACAGGCTGCTGTTCTCTGTATTTTAACTACTTTATATTTAGTTGTTGGCAACAGCATTTAACAAGAAGTTGTCTGCCTTGGTTTCTCACTTTTTGGCTAGGTTACAATAAGGAAATCTGCTCTTTTTTTACACCGCCCTATTGACATACCCCATTCTTACCTCCAAATAATCCGCAGCTGAACTAGAGAGCGCTGTGTTACTGATAAATTGTTTCTTCTATCAAATACAAAAATCGTTGTCATTTTTATTTTGCATTTAAGATGTAAAGAGATTTTTTTGAAAATACGTAAATCTTTATTACATTTAAAGTAATATGATAGAAAAAAATTCTGTTCTCAGAACACTGTGTAAAAGAGCAGGGATATGAAACCCAAAAATGTTCTTTTGAGATTCGGACAGAACATACCATTATAAAAAGTTTTCCATTTACCTCTATTATCAAATTTGCTTCATTCTCATGGTATTATTTGTTAAAGAGATAACTAGGGAGGCGTCTGGAGAACTACATGATAGGAAGTGATGCTGCCATCTAGTGTTTTAGTAATTGGATAACAACATTCTTGCAAAACTGCTGCCATATAGTGCTCTAGACATGTCCATGTTCCTGATCTAAAAGTGATCGTAAATTTAAGTATCGATTAATTATAATTCTTTACCTGTGCATTTTATATGTACTGGTACATTTGTATGCTGCTACGATAGTGTCCCATACCTTATATTTGTTCCGTTGTTTTTATTTTCTTAACCTCCCTCTGCCTGCCCACTTCATTCTTCCTTTTTTTCCTGAGGTGATGTTTTCACCTAACATCCAATCAACAATGAAAGGACCCTAATGTATGTGACACTATTGTAGCTGCATACAAATGTACCACTACATATAACAGAATGCAAAGATTAAGAATTGTAATTAATCTACTTCAATTTACCATCACTTTAAATCCCTGCTTTTCAACAAAAGATAGCAAAAGTTTTGATAATAGAAGTAAATTAGAAAGTTGTTTACAATTACATGCTCTGTCTGAATCATGAGATAAATTGGGTTGCATATCCCTTTAAAGAAATAAAAGAAATTGATCAATTAAAATAGCAGAGTAATAATTTGCAGTGGGCTGCTATTCGGCAGTTTTGGTTTTAAAGATATACATATACAGTACATGCACACAAACTTCTTATAATGCCACAGTTTAAGTTCCCAGTCAAAATTTAAAAAGCAAGGAGATTATGGAATTAGAAAATACAATTATATTATCTTATCTTATTAAATGTAGGGGGAAGAGTTTGTTTAATTACAGAAATTCCATGAATTTGCTAATTATGTTTTTACATGAACTGCTATTTGCTAGAAATGTATCTGTGTAACCACATGTGTAGTGAGTGTGTGTGATGGTTGTGTATTATGTGTAGTCTAGCTTGTGTGTGCGATGTTTGTGTATTATGTGTAGTCTATCTTGCGTGTTTGTGTGTGATGTTTGTGTATTATGTGTAGTCTAGCTTGTGTGTGTGATGTTTGTGTATTATGTGTAGTCTATCTTGTGTGTGCGATGTTTGTGTATTATGTGTAGTCTAGCTTGTGTGTGTGATGTTTGTGTATTATGTGTAGTTTATCTTGTGTGTGTGATGTTTGTATATTATGTGTAGTCTAGTGTGTGTGTATGATGTTTGTGTATTATCTGTAGTCTATCTTGTGTGTGTGTGTGTCTGTGTGATGTTTGTATATTATGTGTAGTCTAGTGTGTGTGTGTGATGTTTGTGTATTATCTGTAGTCTATCTTGTGTGTGTGTGTGTCTGTGTGATGTTTGTATATTATGTGTAGTCTAGTGTGTGTGTGTGATGTTTGTGTATTATCTGTAGTCTATCTTGTGTGTGTGTGTGTGTCTGTGTGATGTTTGTATATTATGTGTAGTCTAGTGTGTGTGTGTGTGATGTTTGTGCATTATGTGTAGTCGAGCTCGTGTGTGTGCGTATGTGTGTGTATGTGATGTTTGTGTATTATGTGTAGTCTAGCTTGTGTGTGTGTGTGTGTGATATTAATGTATTATGTGTAGTCTAGCTCATGTGTGTGTGTGTATGTGTGTGTGTGTCATGTTTGTGTATTATGTGTAGTCTAGCTTGTGTGTGTGTGTGTGAGATATTAATGTATTATGTGTAGTCTAGCTCATGTGTGTGTGTGTGTGTATGTGTGTGTGTGTCATGTTTGTGTATTATGTGTAGACTAGCTTGTGTGTGTGTGTGTGTGTGTGATATTAATGTATTATGTGTAGTCTAGCTCATGTGTGTGTGTATGTGTGTGTGTGTCATGTTTGTGTATTATGTGTAGACTAGCTTGTGTGTGTATGTGTGCATTTATGTGTGTGTGTATGTGATGTTTGTGTATTATGTGTAGTTTGGCTTGTGTGTGTGATGTTTGTGTATTATGTGTAGTCTAGCTTGTGTGTGTGATGTTTGTGTATTATGTGTAGTCTAGCTTGTGTGTGTGTGTGATATTAATGTATTATGTGTAGTCTAGCTCATGTGTGTGTGTATGTGTGTGTGTGATGTTTGTGTATTATGTGTAGTCTAGCTCATGTGTGTGCGTATGTGTGTGTGTGATGTTTGTGTATTATGTGTAGTCTAGCTTGTGTGTGTGTGTGTGATATTAATGTATTATGTGTAGTCTAGCTCATGTGTGTGTGTATGTGTGTGTGTGATGTTTGTGTATTATGTGTAGTCTAGCTCATGTGTGTGCGTATGTGTGTGTGTGATGTTTGTGTATTATGTGTAGTCTAGCTTGTGTGTGTGTGTGTGTGTGTGTGTGTGATATTAATGTATTATGTGTAGTCTAGCTCATGTGTGTGTGTATGTGTGTGTGATGTTTGTGTATTATGTGTAGACTAGCTTGTGTGTGTATGTGTGCATTTATGTGTGTGTGTATGTGATGTTTGTGTATTATGTGTAGTTTGGCTTGTGTGTGTGATGTTTGTGTATTATGTGTAGTCTAGCTTGTGTGTGTGATGTTTGTGTATTATGTGTAGTTTAGCTTGTGTGTGTGATGTTTGTGTATTATGTGTAGTCTAGCTTGTGTGTGTGATGGTTGTGTATTATGTGTAGTTTAGCTTGTGTGTGTGATGTTTGTGTATTATGTGTAGTCTAGCTTGTGTGTGTGATGGTTGTGTATTATGTGTAGTCTAGCTTGTGTGTGTGATGGTTGTGTATTATGTGTAGTTTAGCTTGTGTGTGTGATGTTTGTGTATTATGTGTAGTCTAGCTTGTGTGTGTGATGGTTGTGTATTATGTGTAGTCTATCTTGTGTGTGTGATGGTTGTGTATTATGTGTAGTCTAGCTTGTGTGTGTGCATATGTGTGTGTGTATGTGATGTTTGTGTATTATGTGTAATCTAGCTTGTGTGTGTGTGTGTGGGATATTAATGTATTATGTGTTGTCTAGCTTACGTGTGTGTGTGTGATGCTTGTGTATTATGTTTAGTCTAGCTTGTATGTGTAATCTATCTTGTGCGTGTGTGTGTGTGTGGGATATTAATGTATTATGTGTTGTCTAGCTTACGTGTGTGTGTGTGATGCTTGTGTATTATGTTTAGTCTAGCTTGTATGTGTGTATGTGTGCGTGCGTGCGTGTGTATGTGTATGTGTGTTTATGTGATGCTTGTCTATTATGTTTAGTCTAGCTTGTGTGTGTGTAAATGTGATGTTTGTGTATTATGTGTAGTCTAGCGTGTGTGTGTGTGATGTTTGTGTATTATGTGTAGTCTAGCGCAGTGTTTTTCAACCAGTGTGCCGTGGCACACTAGTGTGCCGTGAGAGATCCTCAGGTGTGCCACGGCAGACTGACAACAGTGTGACATATTTTTTAAACTTTGCTTGTTTTTTACTCCCAGTGCAGGGGTAGTTTGTAGGAGGCATGGAATAACAGCACAATACATACAGTATGTGTGTGTTTGTGTGTATGTGTATATATATATATATATATGCTGTATTAGGCTACAATGTGTGATTTTTTTAAAATTTTGGGATGGTGGTGTGCCACAGGATTTTTTAATGCAAAAAAGTGTGCCACGGCAAAAAAAAGGTTAAAAATCACTGGTCTAGCGTGTGTGTGTGTGATGTTTGTGCATTATGTGTAGTCTAGCTTGTGTGTTTTTGTGTGTGTGATATATTTGTATACTACGTATATCTAGCTTGTATCTGTGTATGTGTGATTGATGTTTGTGTATTATGTGTAGTCTAGCTTTTGTGTGTGTGAGTGATGTTTGAGTATTAAGTGTAGTCTAGCTTATGTGTGTGTGTGATGTTTGTGTATTAAGTGTAGCCTAGATTTTGTGTGTGTGTGTATGTGATGTTTTTGTATTATGTGTAATCAAGCAAGTGTATGTGTGTAATATTTGTGTATTGTGTTTAGTCTAGCGTGTGTGTGTGTGGTTTGACTTCCACTTATTACATGCTAAAAGAATTGACTAGAGATACTCACTGCCCTCCAGGATACAGCTCCATACAGACCAATATCTAGAAAAACAACTTCCACAAACCTACCCTGCTAAATTACTATTGAACATATCTCCATTTATTTTTTCAGCTGTTTACTGATTACATTTAACTCTCTGTAGATGTGTTTTGTTACTGGATAGTCATAGGTTGTTTTTTTTTTTTTTTCGATTTTTGGGTTTGATAATTTTGAAGATCTACAACACAGTAAAGTTAATGGCAAGACTTATAGTGATTTTAAAAGTTAATTTTATTTTGCTTTATCGTTTGAAGATATATATTTTAGAAGTTTGGCATATGTATTGTTTCAGGGACATTACCTAGGGGTTTGTGTAATATTAAAACCTCTAATTTTACAAAAGGGAATGCAAAAATGTGAGCATTAAAAGTGTTAACCCCTTAACGACCAAGGACGTACGCCACACGTCCTCAAAAAAAATACAGTTAATGACCGAGGACGTGTGGCATACGTCCTTGGTCCGGAAAGCAGCTGGAAGCGATCCTGCTCGCTTCCAGCTGCTTTCCGGTTATTGCAGTGATGCCTCGATATGGAGGCATCCTGCAATAACCCCCCTTGGCCATCCGATGCAGAGAGAGACACTCTGTGGCCCTCTCTGCACCGGACATCGGTGGCCGGTATGGTTGGCGGGTGGGAGCTTACGTGGGAGGCGGGTGGGCGGCCATCAATGCTGTGTGTGGAGTGGAGGGGGGCGGGATCGGGGGCGGGACCTACGGGGGCGCGCACGGGAGCGCGCGCGTGCACGGGGGGGTGTTGGGCGGGCGCATGCACGGGCGGGAGCGGGTGGGAACCGCTACACTACAGAAAAAAAAAGTTCAAAGTAAAAAAATAAAAATACATTTTCAGTATTATAAATCTAATCTAAGGGATCTGGAAGGGGTTGAGGTTGGTCTTGGTGGGGGGGGAAGCTACACTACAGAAAAGGGATTTTTTTTAAAGAAAAGCCACATTTTTTACAAAACTGGGTACTGGCAGACAGCTGCCAGTACCCAAGATGGCGCCCATTAAGGCAGAGGGGAAGGGTTAGAGAGCTGTTTGGTGGGGGATCAGTGAGGTTGGGGTCTAAAGGGGGATCCTACACATCAGCATATGTAAATATGCTTCTTTTTTTTTTTTTTTTAAAAAGGGCCAAATACCTTTTATTTTAGTACTGGCAGAGTTTCTGCCAGTACTTAAGATGGCGGGGACAATTGTGGGGTGGGGGAGGGAAGAGAGCTGTTTGGGAGGGATCAGGGGGTCTGATGTTTCAGATGGGAGGCTGAGCTCTACATTAAAGATAAAATTAACCCTGCAAGCTCCCTACAAGCTACATAATTAACCCCTTCACTGCTAGCCATAATACACGTGTGATGCGCAGCAGCATTTAGAGGCCTTCTAATTACCAAAAAGCAATGCCAAAGCCATATATGTCTGCTATTTCTGAACAAAGGGGATCCCAGAGAAGCATTTACAACCATTTGTGCCATAATTGCACAAGCTGTTTGTAAATAATTTCAGTGAGAAACCTAAAATTGAGAAAAATTTAACGTTTTTTTTAATTTGATCGCATTTGGCGGTGAAATGGTGGCATGAAATATACCAAAATTGGCCTAGATCAATACTTGGGGTTGTCTACTACACTACACTAAAGCTAAAACTACCCCAAAAAGCTCCCTACATGCTCCCTAATTAACCCCTTCACTGCTGGGCATAATACACGTGTGGTGCGCAGTGGCATTTAGCTGCCTTCTAATTACCAAAAAGCAACACCAAAGTCATATATGTCTGCTATTTCTGAACAAAGGGGATCCCAGAGAAGAATTTACAACCATTTATGCCATAATTGCACAAGCTGTTTGTAAATAATTTCAGTGAGAAACCAAAAGTTTGTGAACAAATTTGTGAAAAGTGAACGATTTTTTGTATTTGATTGCATTTGGCGGTGAAATGGTGGCATGAAATATACCAAAATGGGCCTAGATCAATACTTTGGGTTGTCTACTAAAAAAAAATATATACATGTCAATGGATATTCAGAGATTCCTGAAAGATATCAGTTTTCTAATGTAACTAGCGCTAATTTTGAAAAGAAATGGTTTGGAAATAGCAAAGTGCTACTTGTATTTATGGCCCTATAGTTTACAAAAAAAGCAAAAAACATGTAAACATTGGGTATTTCTAAAATCAGGGCAAAATTTAGAAACTATTTAGCATGGGTGTTTTTTGGTGGTTGTAGATGTGTAACAGATTTTGGGGGTCAAAGTTAGAAAAAGTGTGTTTTTTTCCATTTTTTCCTCATATTTTATAATTTTTTATAGTAAATTATAAGATATGATGAAAATAATGGTATCTTTAGAAAGTCCATTTAATGGCGAGAAAAACGGTATATAATATGTGTGGGTACAGTAAATGAGTAAGAGGAAAATTACAGCTAAACACAAACATCTCAAAAATGTAAAAATAGCCTTGGTCCCAAACGGACAGAAAATGGAAAAGTGCTGTGGTCATTAAGGGGTTAAAGGACCATTAAACTTGACATTTCAACAACGCATAAAATGTTTCTTTAATAATGAAACATTATTCCAATATATATTCATTATTTAGTTTGCTACCTTTTGCTGTGAAATACATCTAGATATGTGTTTGTTTTACTTTATCCCAGCGAGGTTTGAGTTACTACTTTTAGGAAATTTATGCAAGTTTTTGTTTACTTTTCGCTCGTCCCTAAGCTAGTCAGCAGTCACATGTTTGTAAAAGGTGGATTATCAGTTTTGCATCAACAATCAGGATAGGAGAATCATTCTTTGCAATAGCAACTAAGTTGAATCAGTGCTAAACCACCTTAAGAGAAGAGATAAGGGCAGGCTTCCCCAGTCTCTCTCAACTACACATGTGCAAACAGAGTTCAAGCTATATCTGAATATTAGTTTGTGATTTTGTTCTGGGGGACAGGGAAATCATCAAAATGAATAAACATAAACCAATATACTCATTTGATAATATAAAGCTGCAGTTTTCATTGCAAATTTATTTTTAGATATGGAGGTTCAAAATCATGTAGTTTACAATTTGTGTTTAGTAATCCTTTAAATGGACGGGTGTTTATGTGCATAGTTTAACCACAAATTCCTGAGGGGAGATAATTTGAGTAGTAGTATTATTTGTTAACACTATTAACAAGATTATCTACAGAAGTGATACCTTAAGAGGACGTGTACAGTGTACTGTACACAGCAAAGACATTGAGGTTCACAGGTTCAAATCTCAATGAAAGCAGTTAATTTGTTTACTTTTTAACTCTATATTAGAGCTTATACTGGCATTTCACAAACCTACAAACAGTTTTGAGGTTCACTTAGCTTAAGATAATATATAAATAATGACGTGTTCTGCAGCAGGTACATGTAAATTGTATTAATAATAATAATTATTATTATTTTAGTAAAATTATTATTATTATTATTATTAATATTATTATTATTATTATTATTATTATTATTAATATTATTTTGCTAAAATTATAACAACATGGAAAGTAATTTTCTCTCCAAAGTGGGATTCTTTGATATATAAATATAACAAATTTAACTTAAATTATTTTTAGATGTAATAATCAAGTGCATTTTCCATTTTGTATGTTTCCTGCTTATCAAAATGATATACTAGAATACTTTACAGTACATGCATTTAAATATATAAATAAAGATTTTACAAATTTAAAAATCCAAAATGCTTTGTTTTTTATCATTCATATATATATATATATATATATATATATATATATATATATATATATATATATATATTCATTAAAATTATGGTGGAGATAACATTTTGAGACTAAAATCCTCCATGTCTCAAAAGTAAATCAATAAAACATTTTTGCATAGGAAATTAGCACATCTAGGCAAGTATCCCCGCTTGCTTTTCCCCAATAAAACTCCATATACATTGTTACCAATTCACAAGAGGATTCTGTTGATTTGCTGTTTCACAAATTTTGGACCTAATGCGCATGCGTGCCAGCGTTATCACATACATAGACGCATACCTCACTGGTAAAATATTTAGAGCTGTGAAATTCCAGAGACTCAGCTTTAGAGTAGTAGTAGAGTAGTAATAGTAATGGGAGTAGTTGCAGTGGGGGGCAGAGTTCCGAATATTGCTGAGGAGCCAAATAAACAGCTTTCCATGAGCGCACCATTTGTGATACAAAATCCCACGCATGCGGCCAGATATGTGATGACGCTGGCACACATGCACATTAGGTCCAAAATTTGTGAAATAGCTGATGTAACGTCACAGGAAGTGACAGGGTTCGCTGTTTTCCAAAGTTTGCCCTCTTACCAGAACAGGGGAAAAGCAAATGGGGATACTTGCCTAGATGTGCTAATTTCCAATTTTTTTTTTATATATATATCTCAGATGAAGCACGTCTGAGCATGCACGAAACGCATCAGATCTTCTGCACCTGTCCTGTTCACTGAAATGTGCCTCACTTGCAAACTTGAATAAATCACTTTTGGTTATTGATTCTGGGAGTCCTCGTTTCTGTTTGCTTGTATTGTATATATATATATATATATATATATATATATATGTATATATATATATATATATACAGTATATATAAATAAATATATAATTTCTCTTTAAATCTTCTAAAATGACATCCTTTAAAATTCTAAACTGCATTTTACATTTTTTGCAGTTAAATACATTATGTGTCATAGAATTTATTTATAACAGAATTTGTTGAATTATTCATATAAGATCTTAAAATAATTGTGTTCAAGTATTTGCTAACATAAAGGTAAAAACAATTTGGAATGCCTGCAAAATATTTTAGGACTACATTCAAGATATATTTTTGTCATCCATGTGCTCTTCCTAGATAAGGTATCACTCTCTGACAAATATTCTGAGCCAACGCTGGCATTTATAGGGGGTTTACAAGCTTTCTTAACTTAGTCTATAATTTTAGCATCTTTTCACATACATATTTTTTTACTATAATAAATAGTTGGCAATAGATAATGTTTTTATTTTTTTTATCACTATCCAATGTTTTTCATTTTGATTTATGGACATATAATTCAGACCAATTTTCCAGTCTTCATACTGCAAATAATTGCATAGATTTAGAGTTCTGCGGCCAAAGGGGTGCATTAGCTACGCATGCTTTTTTTCCACCGCACCTTTTAAATACCGCTGGTATTTCGAGTTCACAGAAGGGCTGCATTAGGCTCCAAAAAGGGAGCGTACAGGCATATTTACCGCCACTGCAACTCTCAATACCAGCGGTGCTTACGGACGCGGCCAGCTTCAAAAACGTGCTCGTGCACGATTCCCCCATAGGAAACAATGGGGCCGCTTGAGCTGAAAAAAAAAACCTAACACCTGCAAAAAAGCAGCGTTCAGCTCCTCACGCAGCCCCATTGTTTCCTATGGGGAAACACTTCCTAAGTCTGCACCTAACACCCTAACATGTACCCCGAGTCTAAACACCCCTAACCTTACACTTATTAACCCCTAATCTGCCGCCCCCGCTATCGCTGACCCCTGCATATTATTATTAACCCCTAATCTGCCGCTCCGTACACCGCCGCAACCTACGTTATCCCTATGTACCCCTAATCTGCTGCCCCTAACCCCCGCCGACCCCTATATTATATTTATTACCCCCTAATCTGCCCCCCCCAACGTCGCCGCTACCTACCTACAATTATTAACCCCTAATCTGCCGACCGGACCTCACCGCTACTCTAATAAATGTATTAACCTAAAGCTATTAAATAAATTAATCCTATTTAAAGCTAAATACTTACCTGTAAAATAAACCCTAATATAGCTACAATATAAATAATAATCATATTGTAGCTATTTTAGGATTAATATTTATTTTACAGGCAACTTTGTATTTATTTTAACCAGGTACAATAGCTATTAAATAGTTAATAACTATTTAATAGCTACCTAGTTAAAATAATTACAAAAGTACCTGTAAAATAAATCCTAACCTAAGTTACAATTAAACCTAACACTACACTATCAATAAATTAATTAAATAAACTACCTACAATTATCTACAATTAAACCTAACACTACACTATCAATAAATAAATTAAATACAAATACCTACAAATAAATACAAATAAATACACTAACTAAAGTACAAAAAATAAAAAAAGAACTAAGTTACAAAAAATAAAAAAAGAACTAAGTTACAAAAAATAAAAAAATAATTTACAAACATTATAAAAATATTACAACAATTTTAAGCTAATTACACCTACTCTAAGCCCCCTAATAAAATAACAAAGTCCCCCAAAATAAAAAAATGCCCTACCCTATTCTAAAATAAAAATTGAAAAGCTCTTTTACCTTACCAGCCCTTAAAAGGGCTTTTTGCGGGGCATGCCCCAAAGAATTCTGCTCTTTTGCCTGTAAAAGAATTCTGCTCTTTTGCCTGGCGTGCCTCGAATTCCGATTGGCTGATAGGATTCTATCAGCCAATCGGAATTAAGGTAGGAAAATTCTGATTGGCTGATGGAATCAGCCAATCAGATTCAAGTTCAATCCGATTGGCTGATCCAATCAGCCAATCAGATTGAGCTCGCATTCTATTGGCTGATCGGAACAACCAATAGAATGCGAGCTCAATCTGATTGTCTGATACAATCAGCCAATCGGATTGAACTTGAATCTGATTGGCTGATTCCATCAGCCAATCAGAATTTTCCTACCTTAATTCCGATTGGCTGATGGAATCCTATCAGCCAATCGGAATTCGAGGGACACCATCTTGGATGACATCCCTTAAAGGAACCGTCTTTCGTCGGGAAGTCGTTGGCCAGGATGGATGTTCCGCGTCGGTGGGATGAAGATGGAGCCGGAAGAAAGAAGATTGAAGATGCCGCTTGATAGAAGACTTCAGCTGGATGATGGACCTCTTCAGCCCCCGCTTGGATGAAGACTTCAGCCGGATGATGGACCTCTTCAGCCCCCACTTGGATAAAGACTTCACCCGGATGATGGACCAATTCAGCCCCGGATAGGAGGAAGACTTCGGACCCCCTTCTGGACGGATCGTGATACCCGGCGTGGTGAAGATAAGGTAGGAAGATCTTCAGGGGCTTATTGTTAGGTTTATTTAAGGGGGGTTTGGGTTAGATTAGGGGTATGTGGGTGGTGGGTTGTAATGTTGGGGGGGGGTATTGTATGTGTTTTTTTACAGGCAAAAGAGCAGAATTCTTTGGGGCATGCAAAAAGCCCTTTTAAGGGCTGGTAAGGTAAAAGAGCTTTTCAATTTTTATTTTAGAATAGGGTAGGGCATTTTTTTATTTTGGGGGGCTTTGTTATTTTATTAGGGGGCTTAGAGTAGGTGTAATTAGCTTAAAATTGTTGTAATATTTTTATAATGTTTGTAAATTATTTTTTTATTTTTTGTAACTTAGTTCTTTTTTTATTTTTTGTACTTTAGTAAGTTTATTTAATTGTATTTATTTGTAGGTATTTGTATGTAATTAATTTATTGATAGTGTAGTGTTAGGTTTAATTGTAACTTAGGTTAGGATTTATTTTACAGGTAATGTTGTATTTATTTTAACTAGGTAGCTATTAAATAGTTATTAACTATTTAATAGCTATTGTACCTGGTTAAAATAAATACAAAGTTGCCTGTAAAATAAATATAAATCCTAAAATAGCTACAATATAATTATAATTTATATTGTAGCTATATTAGGGTTTATTTTACAACTAAGTATTTAGCTTTAAATAGGAATAATTTATTTAATAAGATTTATTTTATTTCGTTATATTAAAATTATATTTAATTTAGGGGGGTGTTAGTGTTAGGGTTACACTTAGCTTTAGGGGTTAATACATTTATTAGAGTAGCGGTGAGGTCCGGTCGGCAGATTAGGGGTTAATAATTGTAGGTAAGGTAGCGGCGACGTTAAGGGGGGCAGATTATGGGTTAATAAATATTATGTAGGGGTTGGCGGTGTTAGGGGGAGCAGATTAGGGGTACATAGGGATAATGTAGGTTGCGGCGGTGTGCGGTCGGCAGATTAGGGGTTAAAATTTTTTATTAGAGTGGCGGCGATGTGGGGGGGGGCCTCGGTTTAGGGGTACATAAGTAGTTTATGGGTGTTAGTGTACTTTAGAGCAGAGTAGTTAAGAGCTTTATGGACCGGCATTAGCCCAGAAAGCTCTTAACTCCTGGCTTTTCTCTGCGGCTGGAGTTTTGTCGTTAGATTTCTAACGCTCACTTCAGCCAAGACTCTAAATACCGGCATTAGAAAGATCCCATTGAAAAGATAGGCTACGCAATTGGCGTAGGGGGATCTGCGGTATGGAAAAGTCGCGGCTGGAAAGTGAGCGTTAGACCCTTTCCTGACTGACTCTAAATACCAGCGGGCAACCAAAACCAGCTTTAGGACCCCCTAACGCTGGTTTTGACGGCTAACGCAGAACTCTAAATCTAGGCGAATGAGTCTTATCTGTAAATCTATGTAAATCTATGTGAATTATTTTGAAATTAAAACCTCAAAATGTGTCTAAAATATGCATTTGTAGAACTTTTTATTTTAGGTCTTTAGTTTTTTTTGGGTATTGCATTAATTACATGTATATTGGATGGGTTGAATTGGTCCATAATTACCAGCTATAGATATTGTAAAGATTTCTGTAATGATGATAGTTGTGTAAGCATCTCCCAAAATAGGAATATCCAACAAAAAGAAACAAACCATAAATAAAAAATGCATACAGTGAAATAGCGTGAGTACAATTTGATTGTTATTTAAAGGGACACTGAACACAAATTTTTTCTTTTGTAATTCAGAAAGATCATGCAATTTTAAGCAACTTTCTAATTTACTCCTATTATCAATTTTTCTTTGTTCTCTTGCTATCATTATTTGAAAAAGAAGGCATCTAAGCTTTTTTTTGTTTTAGTACTCTGGATAGCACTTTTTTATTGGTGGATGAATTTATCCACCAATCAGCAAGGACAACCCAGGTTGTTCACCAAAAATGGGCCGGCATCTAAACTTAAATTCTTGCATTTCAAATAAAGATACCAAGAGAATGAAGAAAATTTGATAATAGGAGTAAATTAGAAAGTTGCTTAAAATGTCATGCTCAATCTGAATCACAAAAGAAACATTTTGGGTACAGTGTCCCTTTAATTATTTGTAGTCATTTGAAAACCAGTCCATATAATTAATACATACTTTATAAAACAAACATAAATATTATCTGATATGAATATATGTGGTACTCACCAACTAATTATCATTATGTTGGCATAAATGGAGGATATAAGGGCTGTGCCATGTGTCCTCAGATTACATCAGCCATAAAACTAATTATGTGTAAGTGGTAAGTTAAAAACTGTGTCACAGTGTGCCTAGTCCAACACTATGCAGAACTTAAGTATACAGTATAAATACACTTATGCCCCTAGTCACCTATATCTTGTCTTCCATTTAAGTGATTTTCAATTATAATGAAGCATTCTTTATAACTAAGAAAGCTGCCCATATTTATCACTAATTGATGGAACTAAAACAATCTACAAACACAAACAATTGTTCAACAAGTTAACCCAACCTATCCCTGCTATAATTAGTCACTTGTGGGTTGACAGAATTTTTGTGAACTTGGGGAAGTTTCCCACATAAAAGGTATATAAATAACATTTGATTCATTAGCACTGCTTATAATAATAAATAGAGTATATCTTTCAATTTTTCCTTAAAAGTCAAAGTATGATTTCCATTTAACTGCACATTTTCCAGGGTCTTCAAATTGCCTAAAAGCTTTAGCTACATAACCTTTTCTGTTTAGCAGCACTAATAGTAACTTAATAGTGATGGATATCCTGTATCATGCTTACAGTTAAACATCTGAAAGAAGCTTATTAAAGGTACTCACTATGACCTGTTAAAGTTAAATGGAAATATTTACATACTTGCACTATATACTGTAATATGTCAGTGAAGACATTGAAGTACCTGAACACATCTGATGAGCCAATGGCATCCAGCTAGCTCCCAGTATTGCATTGCTGCTTTTGAGCCTATCTAGGTATGCCTTTCAACAATAGATATCAAGAGAATAAAGTAAATTTGATAATAAATTAAACTGAATAGTCTTATCAAATTGCATGCCTTTCATGTCCCTTTAATGGCTAGCTGCCAAAAAACAGCCAGCAACTCCTACATACAGATTATAACATAGCATTATGTTTTCAAACATGATTAATTGACTATAAACATATTTTTGGTATTCCTTTTCCTTAACCCTTTCATGCCGGGGTTAACGTGTCTACATCGGAACAACTGTTCCGATGTAAACAAATTGAAATCTCGCAATCATGCACGTGATCACGAGATTTCTATGATGGGATCGTGTCAGGGGGGCGTCCCTATGATGCTAGGCATGCCCTCCAGATCGCGATCCCATCAGGGAAGCGCTAGTGGCTTCAGGAAAGCCAAGCTGTTAGGATGTTGTATTCCATCCTTCAGCGCTAAAGCAGAGAAAAATTTGGACGGAATACAATGTCCTAATGGCGTTAAAAGGTTAATCTGGTTTATAAGAAAAGTAGTTTTACTCTGAGACAACTTCAACAGAATTTTTCCTACTAAAATGTACCTTTATAGGGCCAGATTACAAGTGCCACGTTAACAGTTATTAGCGAGCGATAAGGGGTTTATAGCGGGTGTTTCGGGGTTTCGGTTCCTCTGCTCATATTACAAGTTAACCGTAATCGCAATTTATGCTTGAATGATTACCACGTCCTCAGAGCTCTGGTTTAGTGTTTCACGAAACAAAAAAGTGTCACAAAACACATCAAAAGTTCATTACAAAGTACAGTTCCACTCATAATAACACCTAATAACATTTTCAAAAACAATATTGCACAAAAAGGTTATAAGGGCTCAAAAATGAAGTCTCGGGTCTTAATAAAAAGCAAAAAAATGGCTTATGTAAGAGGAGTAAGTATATTGTAACAGCAACACATCTATCAGAGACATCAGGGGATATATACTGTATGTATATATATATATATATATATATCCTGTAATTTACAGATGCAAAATCCTACCTTTTTCTTCAGTGTTGATTATGTCTTTCTCCTTTGTTCAGGGCAAACAAATTATATTCCGATGATTATCTTCAGTTAGATATTTTCATATTGTGTGATGTCACTTTCAAAATATTACATCCCTTCAGGCAGCATATTTTAATCTTCTTTTATACATTCAGTTAAAATATTAATGTGCTTTAATATATACGTATAACGATTTTAATTACATTTTTAATATTGTAGCCTAAAGCTTGTGTATGTTTTTGTAATGAAATCTTAAAGTTGTGATCTATGATCCATCTATGATTTTGCAATGAAATGCAATTGCTTTTTTTAACCTTTTACTAGTATAGGGAATGGCTATGCATTTCCAATCAATGAGGCAACTCTGTTAGCTCAACGTTAATCCAATATTACAGTCACTGGTCAACCATGCATGCTTTCCTAACTATAACCATTTTCTTAGCTACTGTATTATATTATGCTATTCATTTCGATCAAATCTCTTTACCTCTTTTTCAATTGTCCTTTCCCTCCAATATATTTTATGTATCCATATAAATTTGTAGTATGAATTGAATTAAGGTTTCAGGTTACTGCCACAGGAAAATATGTAATGTATGACATCCTAGACATGTGTATAAAATAAATAGCACATGATAACACTTGAAGGGACAGTCTACTAAAAATAAATATTTTTTAAAAAGAAAGATAATAGTTAATGGTTATATTAATATACTTTTTATCCCTGTGATTACCTTGTATATCTAAGCCTCTGCAGACAGCCCCCTTACCTCAGAGCTATTTCTTTATTATCTATTGACTTGCATTTTAGCCATTTAGTACTGTGTCCTGCATGACTCCACAGGAGTGAGCAAAATGTTATATGGCACACATGAATTAGCAATGTCTTGTTGTGAAAAGCTAATAAAATAATGTGAGAAGAGGCTGTCTGTAGTGGCTTAGAAACAGGCAGAAATTTAGAGGATTAAATGTTATAAAGTATATTAATATAACAATGTTGGTTGTGCAAAGCTCGGGAATGGTTAGTAAAGGCGTTATCTATTTGTTAAACAATAACAATTTTGGTGTAGACTTTAAGATATTAGACAGAGCTACTGTGTCTGGCATCTATTAATCATAATGTTCACATTATCTCAGTACATGTATAATACGATTCCCATAGTTATAAGTGAAATTGCAAGAACGTATCTAGATGCTTTTAGCGGATGTGGGGACTATGGCTATTTTCTTTGAAGGTACAATATAAATGGTCTTTAGCACCAGATTCAGGATAAAACTTGATCAAAATTTTTCAGCAAAGCTATTAAACATAATGGCAAAGAAATACAGCAAAAGAAGGTTGGAGCGTGTGTGATGAGTCACTCCGTGACCCGCTGAGGCACTTCATCAGGAGCCGTAATCATAGCTAAGGTTACTAAGGCAATCCATGTCCTTTATACCTAAAAAGATCAGTAATTGGCTAAAACAAAGCCTTGACATCACCAACACACCTCTCACATTTCTAAAGGATTTATAATACTGAAATACTGATACATAAGATAAATATGGCAATATTCAAGGTAAGTGCATGCAGAATCAGACAGCATATAAACATATTGGATATTTTGTGAACATACCTAAGTTAACACTAAACACACCGGACACATACTGGTTAGTAATGCAACACATGAATATAATAAATTCACAAAACTATGATGCGGTATAGCTACAATATACTAGAAACTTTTTATTTATTTCAGTATTAATCTGTGAAAGTACATGCACCCAAATGAACACCTAAAAATTTAAATTTTTGGGATAACAGTTGTGCAGTGCTAATGAGCAGTTTTCCCTCACTGCTCACTTGCAGACAATGCTGGTATTACAGGTTTTTAGAAACCCGGCGTTAGCCGCAGAAAAGTGAGCGTAGAGCAAAATTTTGCTCCACATCTCACCTCAATACCAGCGCTGCTTACGGTAGCGATGAGCTGGCAAAACGTGCTTGTGCACGATTTCCCCATAGGAGTGAATGGGGGAGAGCCGGCTGAAAAAAAACCTAACACCTGCAAAAAAGCAGCGTTCAGCTCTTAACACAGCCCCATTGATTTCTATGGGGAAATACATTTTATGTCTACACCTAACACCCTAACATGAACCCCGTGTCTAAACACCCCTAATCTTACACTTATTAACCCCTAATCTGCCGCCCCCGACATCGCCGACACCTACATTATATTATTAACCCCTAATCTGCTGCCCCCAACATCGCAGACACCTACATTATATTTATTAACCTCTAATCTCCCGCCCCCAGTGTTGCCGCCACCTACCTACATTTATTAACCCCTAATCTGCTGCCCCCAATGCCACCGCCACTATATTAAAGTTCTTAACCCCTAAACCTAAGTCTAACCCTAACCCCCCTAACTTAAATATAATTTAAATAAATCTAAATAAAATAACTACAATTAACTAAATTATTCATATTTAAAACTAAATACTTACCTATAAAATAAACCCTAAGATAGCTACAATATAACTAATAGTTACATTGTAGCTAGCTTAGGATTTATTTTTATTTTACAGGCAACTTTGTATTTATTTTAACTAGGTAGAATAGTTATTAAATAGGTATTAAATATGTAATAACTACCTAGCTAAAATAAAGACAAATTTACCTGTAAAATGAAACCTAACCTAAGTTACAATTACACCTAACACTACACTATAATTAAATTAATTCCTTAAACTAAATACAATTAAAATCAATTAAATACAATTATCTAAAGTACGAAAAAAAAACACTAAATTACAGAAAATAATAAAATAATTGCAAGTTTTTAAACTAATTGCACCTAATTTAATCCCCCTAATAAAATAAAAAGCCCCCCAAAATAATAAAAAGCCCTACCCTATACTAAATTACAAATAGCCCTTAAAAGGGCCTTTTGCGGGGCATTGCCCCAAAGTAATCAGCTCTTTTACCTGTAAAAAAAGTACAATACCCCCCAACATTAAAACCCACCACCCACACACCCAACACTACTCTAAAACCCTCTCAATACCCCCTTAATAAAACCTAACACTAACCCCTTGAAGATCACCCTACCTTGAGAAGTCTTCACCCAACCGGGCCGAAGTCCTCAACGAAGCCGGGCGAAGTGGTCCTCCAGACGGGCAGAAGTCTTCATCCAAGCTGGGAAGAAGAGGTCCTCCAGACAGGCAGAAGTCTTCATCCAGACGATCTTTTATCTTCATTCATCCAGCGCGGAGCAGCTCCATCTTCAAGACATCCGACGTGGAGCATCCTCTTCAAACGACATCCAACTGAAGAATGAAGGTTCCTATAAATGACGTCAATCGGAATTAAGGTAGAAAAAATCCTATTGACTGATGCAATCAGCCAATAGGATTGATCTTGCATTCTATTGGCTGATCCAATCAGCCAATAGAATGCAAGCTCAATCTTATTGGCTGAGTTGATCAGCCAATAGGATTGAACTTCAATCCTATTGGCTGATTGCATCAGCCAATAGGATTTTTTCTACCTTAATTCCAATTGGCTGATAGAATTCTATCAGCCAATCGGAATTAAAGGGACGCCATCTTGGATGACGTCATTTAAAGGAACCTTCATTCTTCAGTTGAATGTCGTTTGAAGAGGATGCTCTGCATCAGATGTCTTGAAGATGGAGCCGCTCCACGCCGGATGGATGAAGATAGAGGACTGGATGAAGACCTCTGCCCGTCTGGAGGACCTCTTCTTCCCGGCTTGGATGAAGACTTCTGCCCGTCTGGAGGACCACTTCGCCCGGCTTCGTTGAGGACTTCGGCCCGGTTGGGTGAAGACTTCTCAAGGTAGGGTGATCTTCAAGGGTTTAGTGTTAGGTTTTATTAAGGGGGTATTGGGTGGGTTTTAGAGTAGGGTTGGGTGTGTGGGTGGTGGGTTTTAATGTTGGGGAGTATTGTACTTTTTCTTAACAGATAAAAGAGCTGATTACTTTGGGGCAATGCCCCGCTAAAGGCCCGTTTAAGGGCTATTTGTAATTTAGTAAAGGGTAGGGCTTTTTATTATTTTGGGGGGCTTTTTTATTTTATTAGGGGGATTAGATTAGGTTTAATTAGTTTAAAAAACGTGTAATTATTTTATTATTTTCTGTAATTTAGTGTTTGTTTTTTTCGTACTTTAGATAATTGTATTCAATTGTATTTAGTTTAGGGAATTAAGTTAATTATAGTGTAGTGCTAGGTGTAATTGTAACTTAGGTTTTATTTTACAGGTAAATTTGTCTTAATTTTAGCTAGGTAGTTATTAAAAAGTTAATAACTTTAATAACTATTGTACCTAGTTAAAATAAATACAAAGTTGCCTGTAAAATAAAAATAAACCCTAAACTAGATACAATCTAATTATTATTTATATTGTATCTATCTTAGTTTTTTTTTACAGGTAAGTATTTAGTTTTAAATTGGAATAATTTAGTTAATGACAGCAATTTTATTTAGATTTATTAAAATTATATTTAAGTTAGGGGGTGTTAGGTTTAGGGTTAGACTTAGGTTTAAGGGTTAATAACTTTATTATAGTGGCGGCAACGTTGGGGGCGGCAGATTAGGGGTTAATAAATTTAGGTAGGTGTCAGCGATGTTAGGGCAGGCAGATTAGGGGTTAATAATATTTAACTAGTGTTTGCGATGCGGGAGTGCGGTGGTTTAGGGGTTAATATATTTATTATACTGGCGGCGATGTCCGGTTCGGCAGATTAGGGGTTAAAAATTTATTTTAGTGTTTGCGATGTAGGGGGGCCTCGGTTTAGGGGGTTAATAGGTAGTTTATGGGTGTTAGTGTACTTTTAAGCACTTTAGTTAAGAGTTTTATGCTACGGCGTTGTAGTGTAAAACTCTTAACTACTGACTTGACAGGAGAGGGTCTACCGCTCACTTTTGGTTAGACTCGTAATACCGGCGCTATGCAAGTCCCATATATAGGATACGCAATTGATGTAAGTGGATTTGCGGTATTTCCGAGTCTGGCCAAAAAAGTGAGAGGTGAGCCTCTCATTTCAAGACTCGTAATACCAGCGGGCGTTAAAAAGCAGTGTTGGGACCTCTCAACGCTGCTTTTTATCCCTAACACACAACTCGTAATCTAGCTGAATGTATTTACTCCTAAAAATAGAACCTATAAGATTTGACAATATTCATATATATTTGCAATACTCCTCATCTTAATGTCTATAAGATAGGCTACATATAGTTTGGGTACTAAATAACCACCATTATATTTTATATCATCTATTACATTCAACTTACACAAGACTTTATCTTGTGCCATAAGTATCAAACTTCTGGGAAACGCCTACAAATTATACATAAGTGTATCTTAAGTGTGGAAGTATTTTTAATGTAAGGTGAGATAGATAAGAGAGTGAGAAACCAAGGGGCCATTAAACAAATTCACTGCCAGAAATTAATAACATCCTATTTGGAGTTCAGATTATGGGGCACCCTGGTCTGCAAACTGTGTATCCAAACAAAACCTTGCTTGGCTAATAGGGCATGCCTATCGCCTCCCCTCTTGTTGGATGACACAACCTCTATCACCATCCATGTCAGGGTGTGGATCTGTTTATTATGTCTGTGCTTAAAATTATGTACTGAAGGGGTTCACAAAGATTCCTGTTTGATATTAGACAAATGTCCCCATATTCTGGACCTAACCGTTCTGGTATTGAGGCCTACAGTACATACTGTACCTCACAAACAGTGCAGGTTAGTAAGTAAACAGAATATGTTGATCGGCAATTGAAACAGACTTAATGTTTGAAGAATTCCCCAGTCTACATACACTTGAACCTACTACCTACTACCAAAAATTCACAGGCTGTACAATATGAATTACTGCATTTGTATACTCCATAAAACTGTAACCAAGAGTTATGTTCCTCAGTTAGAGGTTTTAATTGTGTAGGGACAACTATATTGCCAACAATTTTTCCTCTTCTGAAGGCAAATTTGCACCCACAAGAAACAACCTGTTAATCCATCGTCTGCCTTAAAGAGTTAAAAATGCTTTTGAATAATGTTGCAGTTTTGGTGGTATTGAAACAAGCAAATAGCTTACAACATAGATTTTTAGAGAGAGGCTATTAAAAGAAAATATTGAAAAAATGCACTAGAGCGGACCTCCTTATTGATAAAAAAAAAAAGTTAACAGAATTCAATCAATACCACCAACATTGTCACAATCTGTCGATCATGTCTATCATGCTACATCGTATTTAACAATAGCTCCTGGTCTGATTTAAATCAATACACACAACATAAGTAATATTGCTCACTAGGGGAGGCAGCTAGCTTGTCTGTTTATTGTAAATTGGACACAAACCTATTGTTAAAAGTAGTTTCACACTGAACCATCAGGTGCTGACGATACTTTTGTGTTTGTTCCTTTCTTTGCAGCTCCACTATGCAGTCTGCCTCAAGAAGCCCTTGACTGTGTGTCTCTTTGCCAGTATGTTGTACAAGGTAACAGCCTATCAACACCATCCTGCTATGGGCTACTTTTATGCTGTGAATATTGTAGTACTTCATTTTCCTTTTAACCTGGTAATCTAAACTTGGTATTCACAAATGGCATTTTGGTCTTTGTATTTTGCTCGTTCGTGTTTGTGATCTTGCATGATCTAGATTCTGTTTCTATTTGTTTTGTCCTAGATCTAGTAAATGCAGGCTTTTGTCATTGGTATTTTAAATGTTTATGATAATAACTAAGTCCTTGAGAAGAGGACATCATGGTGCATATCTCCATGAAAAACAAAAATGAAATATTGGTAGCTACATGGTATAGGGTTAAAAACAAAAAGCATTAAAGGGATACTTAACTCAATTTGTTTTCTTTCATGATTCAGATACAGCATGCAATTTTAAGTAACTTTCTAGTATACTCCTACTATCAATTTTTCTTCATTCTCTTGCTATCTTTATTTAAAAAGCAGGTATTTAAATCTTAGGAACCAGTGCATTTTAGGTTCAACACCCTGGATAGCTCTTGCTTATTGGTGGCTATATTTAGCAAACCAATAAGCAAGCATAACCCAGGTCTGAAACAAAAATTGGCCGGCTTTTAAGCTTTACATTCCTGCTTTTTAAATAAAGATAGCAAGAGAACAAAGAAAATTGATAATAGGAGTAAAATAGAAAGATGCTTAAAATTGCATGCTCTATCTGAATCATTAAATAATTAAATTGGCTTTAGTGTCCTTTTAATATAAGGGATCCATTTGTGAAGGTGTGGATGCAGAATGTATTCTGACAAATTGTATGTGATATCATATGATGCAATATTTAACATAAGCTTTCAATTCAAATTTTTACTATAAGATTTGAATGACATAATTTTTTACTTCGTTTTTTTTTCTTACTTCCTAAAATAATCATCTTTAAATGGGTTTCAATGGAAATGAAAACGTTTTCTACATTTTGGCCCAGATTACAAATAAAGCACAAAACTATTAGTGCTGTTCAGTGCTAACACTGCCCAAGTTAAATCAATAGAGCTTCTATTCTTGCGTTCATATTACAAGATGAAAGTAAAATGAAAGCAATTGAGCAAAAGTCTAGGGGCCTATCTATCAAGCTACGAATGGAAGACTCGCCAGAAACAGCAGTTATGAAGCAGCGGTCTAAAGACCGCTGCTCCATAACCCTGTCCGCCTGCTCTGAGCAGGCGGACAGGAATCGCCACAATTCAACCCCATCGAATACAATCGGGTTGCTTGACACCCCCTGCTGGTGGCCGATTGGCTGTGAGTCAGCAGGGGGGCGGCGTTGCACTAGCAGCTCTTGTGTGCTGCTGGTACAATGCTGAATACGGAGAGCGTATTGCTCTCTGCATTCAGCGAGGTCTTGCTGATCCGAACTGTCGGATCAGGTCCGCAAGACCTTTCATAAATAGAGGCCATAGGCTTCTATAAACTTTTCTGGCTTTCATTTAATCTCTAAACCAAAGGTGCACTAAGCCAAAGATCATTAAGATAAAATACCTTTGTTCTTCACTCAGAAGAAAATGTTATTTTATATATATACAGTGTATATATATATATATATATATATATATATATATATACAGGGAGTGCAGAATTATTAGGCAAATTAGTATTTTGACCACATCATCCTCTTTATGCATGTTGTCTTACTCCAAGCTGTATAGGCTCGAAAGCCTACTACCAATTAAGCATATTAGGTGATGTGCATCTCTGTAATGAGAAGGGGTGTGGTCTAATGACATCAACACCCTATATCAGGTGTGCATAATTATTAGGCAACTTCCTTTCCTTTGGCAAAATGGGTCAAAAGAAGGACTTGACAGGCTCAGAAAAGTCAAAAATAGTGAGATATCTTGCAGAGGGATGCAGCACTCTTAAAATTGCAAAGCTTCTGAAGCGTGATCATCGAACAATCAAGCGTTTCATTCAAAATAGTCAACAGGGTCGCAAGAAGCGTGTGGAAAAACCAAGGCGCAAAATAACTGCCCATGAACTGAGAAAAGTCAAGCGTGCAGCTGCCAAGATGCCACTTGCCACCAGTTTGGCCATATTTCAGAGCTGCAACATCACTGAAGTGCCCAAAAGCACAAGGTGTGCAATACTCAGAGACATGGCCAAGGTAAGAAAGGCTGAAAGACGACCACCACTGAACAAGACACACAAGCTGAAACGTCAAGACTGGGCCAAGAAATATCTCAAGACTGATTTTTCTAAGGTTTTATGGACTGATGAAATGAGAGTGAGTCTTGATGGGCCAGATGGATGGGCCCGTGGCTGGATTGGTAAAGGGCAGAGAGCTCCAGTCCGACTCAGACGCCAGCAAGGTGGAGGTGGAGTATTGGTTTGGGCTGGTATCATCAAAGATGAGCTTGTGGGGCCTTTTCGGGTTGAGGATGGAGTCAAGCTCAACTCCCAGTCCTACCAGTTTCTGGAAGACACCTTCTTCAAGCAGTGGTACAGGAAGAAGTCTGCATCCTTCAAGAAAAACATGATTTTCATGCAGGACAATGCTCCATCACACGCGTCCAAGTACTCCACAGCGTGGCTGGCAAGAAAGGGTATAAAAGAAGAAAATCTAATGACATGGCCTCCTTGTTCACCTGATCTGAACCCCTTTGAGAATCTGTGGTCCATTATCAAATGTGAGATTTACAAGGAGGGAAAACAGTACACCTCTCTGAACAGTGTCTGGGAGGCTGTGGTTGCTGCTGCACACAATGTTGATGGTGAACAGATCAAAACACTGACAGAATCCATGGATGGCAGGCTTTTGAGTGTCCTTGCAAAGAAAGGTGGCTATATTGGTCACTGATTTGTTTTTGTTTTGTTTTTGAATGTCAGAAATGTATATTTGTGAATGTTGAGATGTTATATTGGTTTCACTGGTAAAAATAAATAACTGAAATGGGTATATATTTGTTTTTTGTTAAGTTGCCTAATAATTATGCACAGTAATAGTCACCTGCACACACAGATATCCCCCTAAAATAGCTATAACTAAAAACAAACTAAAAACTACTTCCAAAACTATTCAACTTTGATATTAATGAGTTTTTTGGGTTCATTGAGAACATGGTTGTTGTTCAATAATAAAATTAATCCTCAAAAATACAAACTGCCTAATAATTCTGCACTCCCTGTATATATATATATATATATATATATTTATATATTTATATATATATATATATATGTGTGTGTGTGTATTGGAATGTTTGTATGTATAAATGTCTATGTGTGTGTACATATGTGTGTGTACGCATACATTCTCACACATACACATATACAGTATATACATATGCACATAATAATCCACACACAAATATGTTGAAAGTATAGGTAATTCTGTTTAACCATTCACTTGTAATACCAGATTGTGTACTATTCTAAGCATGGGTCTGTGATATTGATATCTCACCCTGTACTATGAATAGTGTTCCACTTGTAATCTAGGCCTTTTTGTGTTTTTCTGTCAATTATTTTAGTAAGTACTGAGTATTAAGTATTCCATAAAAGACTTTAAATTTATTTTGATTGACTTTGTCCTCTAAGGTAGTTGAATTAATAGGATATTGTCAGATGTTTAGGTGGTAAAGGAGAAGGCCAACTCTAGAATTGTCAGAGTTTAGGATCTTTTCTGAAGAAGACCCAAAGGCTAGAATAAGTTAATGATACACTTTAGCACACTGAATATAATCCAGGACGTGACCCCCAGAGACAGCTGTAAAGAATTTAGTTAGTGCTTTAGAATAACTCACGTGTCATTGAATAATGAGGATCAGAACAGGAAGATAGGTAATTCACTGATTCTGAATGAAAGCTGGATTCAGATCAAATGCAGAATTAAGCACTTCAGGTAATTCAGGCAAGTAAGTAACAGGTTAATAAAGGCTTCGACTGAATAGCTTGATAGAGGTTAAATGCAGAGTTAAACACTTCAGGTAATTCAGGCAGTTTAGGAAAGTAACAGGTAAATGCAGGCTTTGACTGAATAGCTTGATACAGGTTAAATGCAGAATATAGCACTTCAGGAATTTCAGGCAGTTTAGGTAAGTAGCAGGTTAACACAGGCTTTGATTGAATTGCTTGATACAGGTTAAATGCAGAGTTTAACCTCAAAACATATATAAAGATTACTGGCACTGTGAACAGTACTAAGAGAAAAGGATCTAACTTCTAATTAGGTAGGTTCTCAACTTGCGAAACTGTCCGCCCGCCTTCACTACATACAGGCAGCGGATCTGTTTGTTCGCTGGCCCGTATGCATCATAACAACCTCATTGCAGTGTGTATTGCCCACCCCTTCATTTGCATGACCAATCGCGTGACTGAAGGGGCTGACAACCACAGAGGTGGTGTAGGGTGTAAGAAGCAGCTGTCTAATGCCCACTGCTTCTTACATTGCGGGAAGCAGGCTCACATATGCAAACCTGCCCCGCAAAGTCTCCTGAGCAGCTCTCACTGCTTCGTTCATAGAGCCATAAGTAACCATGACAAAAAACCCCACCACCACCTAAAAAAAATGTGATACACCCCCTGTTTCCTGGCCGATAACTGGATACATCGGCTTCAGGGGCCAGGGGTGTAAAGCATGGGAGAACAACAAACGCGTTTCGGCCTTGACACAGCCTTTCTCAATGTTTTTTTTTTTTTTAAATGCAGCGTTTAAACAGTTCAGATATTTCAGGTAGCTTAGGCAAATAGCGTACTCACAATCAGGCAGAGAGGTTAACAGGTAGCCACAAAGTTGAAAGAAAAAACTAATGGGAACCAGAAATCCTGCAGTTCATGGCTAAATAGGCATGTAATGTCATCAGGAGGCCGGCGATAAAGGCCTATATCACGTTGCTAGGCAAAGTGGTGCAAAATACCTCTTTATCAAGCAGAGAAGGAAAGTGCCGGAGTGAATCATGACAAGAATTGGATTAGGTAAGACAACAGGACCAGGGCAGTATTTGACAGGTGTCATATAAGCAGAGTATATTCCAGCTAATTGTGTTTTTAGGAAAAATTGATCTTAAATGTGGTTTTTCACCTGGAAATGAGCATCTAGTTTGAAATTTTTATCAGCTAAACAATAATCTTTGAGACTGATTAATCTTTGAGAGTGATTAAATTTAGACTGCAGTGGACAAAGAGTTGGTGGGTGTCAAGGGTTATGGATAAAGGGATATTAAAGTCAAGTAATCCCCTGACATTTGCTTCACATAATTACAGTTTATATGGTTTTAAAATATTTATTTTGTATAAGGACCTTTTTCAATGCAGTTCTTTGTGGATTATACTATAAATATATTAAGAACATAAGATTGAAGTACTTTTAATGTATTGAATTCAGCTGAAGGGAAAATGACACAAGAAGACTCTCAGTGATTAGCATTATGGTAAGTTTTGATTAGCAGTTATATCAATAATACTATCACCTCCATTTAACGAGCTGCAGATGCAGCTTTGGAGATCCAGCTATAAGATAAAGGACCATTAAATACAGTGATCCATAATTAAAAAGTTCATAATAAAAAGATATTGCAATCACAATTACTATGAATTTCAAATAAGCAGTTAATTTTTCCCATTTGCCAGCCCCCTGTATCATGTGACAGCCATCATCCAAGCACAGATTAGTATACGTATACTCTGTGAACTTTGTGCAAATGCAGGACCTGGTGCATCAGAAAGTGTGCAAATAAAAAGACTAAGCACAATTTTATAATGGAAGTAAATAAGAAAGTCTCCTAAAATTGCATAATCTATCTAAATCATGAAAGTTTAATTTTGACTTCACTGTACCTTTAAGTAGCCGTGGTCACACAGTGCAGAATTATATAACATTATTTAAGTGGTAACTTAAAAAATTAAAAGTATTTTCAGATGTTGCAGTGTAACGTTGGACTCTGCTCCAGGATCTACTAAGCGAGTCGTGGATATCCAAAGCGCTTTGCAGGCTTGCTGGCTAGTCATAGCACACCCGGTCGTGCTATTGGAATAAATGTAGCTTGCTCCCGCTCTGGTCTAGTAGCGGAAGCGAGCTACATTTATTCCAATAGTGCGACCGGGCGTGCTGTGACTAGCCACCAAGCCCGCAAAGCAATTTGGATATCCAAGAACCGCTCAGTAGATCCTGGAGCGGAGTCCAACTTTACACTGCAACATCTGAAAATACTTTTAATTTTTGAAGTTACTGCTTAAATAATGTTATATAATTCTGCACTGTGTGCAGAATTATATAACATTATTCTGAACCTTTACTGTCTCTTTAAGAACATAGCTACTTAAACATCCTGGTCAGAATAATTTGAAATGATTGACAAGTCCTGCTCTTGCAAAATAAGTTGCACAAGAGTAGGGGGTGCAGCTACACAAGCAATTGCTTGCTCATACAGACTTTAAAGCAATGGTAAATAATGTATTCTTTAAGGCAAACTTTTAAATCAATGCATTGCCTTGAGGATGTAAGTATCTTTTTTTTTTTTTTTTTTTTAAAAGCATTATTACATCAATATTTTTAATCTGATTCAGTCACCTTCATTATTCAGTTGCATGCCCCCCACCAAGATAATTATTTTCCATTCTACGGTACAGCCTATCAGAAGATGTGTCATGCTCTGTCAATAGGGTATTCCTCTAAAACACCCAAATGTGCAAACCTTGAGTAGGCTGAGACCCCTATCCCATGTTTAGAAATACACTGCTGGGTGGCCAGATCTAATGAAATTAGGTATGACATATAAATAATTCTTATGGAGAAAAAAAACTTTATAAAAGTTTGATTGAATATTAAAAATGTACGAGTCCTATATGATTGAAATACTTAATTCATATTTGTAAGTTTACCACCACTTTAATAAATAGGTTTCAAGCAAAGGTAAGCTTTTTTGATGATATAAAGTTGTGTAAAAGCTGAGGGATAAATGACATCAGTGTTGAGTTAAAAATGCTAAAGCAGTAGATTGATATTTTGGAATGGTATTATGACAAAGTGCACAGCACTGCCTAAATCACAAAAAAACAAGAGAGGCTGAATATAGGTTTTATGGTATGTTAACACAGCAAAAGAAAAGGAAAGATGTACTTGGTAGTTATTATTTCTAATCATTTAAAAGTAGAAATAAATGCAGCAAAGGTATCTAGAAAAGTCACTAGGTTTGTTTGATGATCAGCAAAAAGATCTTAGTTGCAGAAAAAGAAATGTACTTATGCCACATTACAGATTATTAGGGAGAACATGAACACATTACAAACTGTTACAAAGTCTACTAAATGGTGGGTGGTCAGAAAGCTAAGACTTACAGCCCCAGAAACAAGTATTTTAAATGAAGTAAGGAATTAAATAATGGCCAATATATAAAAACATTGCCATGCAGAAAGAGTATGTTAAATAGCCATTATAGTAAACAAAACAAAACAAAAAATTAAAGAAACATTACGTGCTCTAATCCATTAGAACATATAATTTGAAGACTATCAACCTTGGACTGCTGTGGGTCCCAAGCGAAAAACACTGCTTATCCAATCAGTAGCAGTAGTCGCACGACTCAGATATGGAACTACCGCTGTGTTTTCACCTTGGGACAAGCAGTAGACAAGAATGCTCTAATGGATTCGATTAGATTTGCATTAAAGGACAGAAAATTGAAAATAGTTTTCTCCATAAACGTTTAATTATGCATAATTTCAAAACTTAGCAATACACTTTCATTATTTATGTTGACTGCTTTTCCTTTGAGAATTGTAGGGTTCCCTCTCCTCCCAGAAAGGCTGGGCAGAAAGGCTGGGCTGCATTCCATTAACGGAATAGGAAACTCCAAAATTGTCTTTCATGATTCAGATAGAACATTACATTTTAAACAACTTTCCAATTTACTTCTATTATCAAATTTGTTATCATTTTATCCTTTGCTGAAGGAACAGCATTGCGCTACTGCAGCTAGCGGAACACATCTAGTTAGCCAATCACTAGAGACAAATGTGTGCTAGCACCAATCAGCAGCTAGCTCCCTATAGTGTATGATATGTGCGTATTCTTTTTCAACAAAGGATTCCAAGAGAATGAATCACTTTTGAAAATAGAAGTGAATTTAAGAGAGTCTAAAAATGACATGCTCTATCTGAATCATGCAAGATTCATTTTGACTTTCCTATCCCTTTACATGCAGAACCCTGACACTCTTTACTTTCTGCACAATGATTGGTTGATACATGCAGGAACTTATCTATATGTATCCCTTATTGAGGGCAGCAAAAGATGTAAGATAAACAACTCTAAATTGGGCTTTAAAGGTGTGTCCTGGGACTGTAAAAAAAAAAAAGGCATAGTTTTCAGTGCTTTTAAAATGCATTTTACAAGCAGATCTTTCTGATGCATTAATAAAAATTGAAAGTTCTATCCCAAAATGTATTGGGATTGTTTAATGCGGCGTTGACAAATTCCACAATAGGCTCATTCATCTGGAGCATTTAAATCACACTGTATAACTTGCATGGGGGCAATTAAACACCACTATTCCAATTAATCAGAAAACATGTTTTCAGTTTGTTTTGTTTTTTGTTTTTTCCATTTTTTACTAAAATGTTTAAAACCTGTTAAAATAATATTTGACTTCATTCACGCACCCAAATAGTACTCTTTATAATCAATAGAAATCACCCAAAATGTGCTCAAAGATATTTGAGTTTTTACAGTGAACTTATGACTATTTATTATATCAGTATATCAGAGTGTTAAACATATTAAAAAATATTTGTTTCATAAAAATTAAAATAAAGTACATGATTATGTACAACTGAGCCCTGAGACTCTACTGCTCACTGGTTGGCAAGGACAACTCCCATAGAAAAAAATAGCACAGGAGCATCAGAATTTTTTTTAAATCAAAGCAATGTAAAGAATTTTGAAACATTTTCGATTAGACAGACTTTTGAGTATAATTTATTTTTAAGTCACTGATAGGAGCAAATGACAAATCAAAATGGGTTCTAACATTTTTTGTTGGACATAATAATATATAGATAAAAAAACTGAAATACAATTTACACGTTGCAAACGTATCACAATTACATTTAAAAGTACAGTCTCTCTCTCTCTCTCTCTCCCCCCCCTCTCTCTTTCTCTCTCTCTCTATCTATCTATCTCTCTCTCTCTCACAATCGCTCTCATTCTCTTTATCTATCTCTCTTTCTCTCTCTCTCTCTCTCTCTCTCTCTCTCTCTCTCTCTATATATATATATATATATATAAAGTCCATATAGAAAACAAGGCAACAGCACCACAGTACAGGGTCCTTTCTTAAAGGTGAAAAATGTTCTTTATTGAGGTATTACAACCATAAAAGCGACGTTTCGGACCTACATGGTCCTTAATCATGCATCATGTAGGTCCGAAACGTCGCTTTTATGGTTGTAATACCTCAATAAAGAACATTTTTCACCTTTAAGAAAGGACCCTGTACTGTGGTGCTGTTGCCTTGTTTTCTATATGGACTGTATACATTGGAGCTTGGCTGATACTCCTTGGTAACGAGCACACAGAAAACTGGTGAATTCTATGGTGCTGGACTCGATCCCTCTACCTTTTAAATATATATATATATATAAAGATAGGGTCCCAGAAATATATGTGGAACCAAAGAAGGACAATGCTGCACAGGATATCATTTTAAATCAAACGTTTTGTTAAAGGGGAGATAAGAACTCCAGATCTGCCTTTACAAATAAAATAATAAAATATTATACCAGACAACAGGTAGAGCTGATTATGCACATAACAAAGCTGCAGCAATCAAAAAGAAAAAATTCCCTATCCCATGCTAGCATGTACTCTCTAGGCCAAAATAGTCCAGTAAACATTCCGGGCACTTATTGTAAAGACACGCTCCGGTAAAATCACAACCAGGTACTGTCCCAAATACTCTGCTGTAATCCGGGCACTTAGGTGTAAATACACGCTCCGGCAGCCATATTATAAGTCCGGTCTCATATGTATTGTAAGAAGGCTGATGACAACCTTCCAACTGGCCGTATGCTCAAACACAGTTCTCAGGGAAATCATACCGGGTGCAAGACTTAAACCGCATGGCTTACCTTCACAGCCTTGACAACCTTGACAATTCAGGGCGATACTTTCTGAATATCACTTGCCTCTGTGTCTTTATATCGCATGATACCTATGTCGATGCAGTACTTCACTTGCTAAACTCCGGTGAGTGCACAGCATGTGAATAGGTACATCAGAGCAGCTTCACCTGTGGCGTTCTCCTTGGCTGCACAAATTAGACTCCACACATTATATTAATACTTTTAATACATTACATTAAACAAAATACGCATTAGAGGTGACACACCTTCATGACTTATTAACAAATGTTAACATCAGCATATTGTACGTCAAATTCTTCAATTCAATATAAATAGAAGACAAATATATTCTCACAATGTCTCCCAATACATATTGTAAGATTCCTTTATATACTTCATGTATCATAATTAATTCAAATGACTACAGAGTCATAGAAAACAGGCATATTCAATCTTTTCATTAAGGCCTGTGGGGGACAGTGTGTCCAATCTATACAACCAGCATGATTCATGCTGGAGTAATATTTGATCCACACTGCCCCCCTCTCCTTTTAGGTTTCACATGTTCAATGCCAAGTATTTTTAATTGTGCATAATCTGAGTTATGGAACATCTGGAAATGTCTGGCCACAGGGCTATCTTGATCGTTATCTTTGATGCTATCCCTGTGCTCCCTAACTCTTTCTTTCAGTTCTCATGTCGTTTTACCAATATAAAACTTTAGGCATGAGCAATGTAGCAGGTAAATTACATTTTTAGTGTTACATACAATTCTTTCATTGATATGATACATTTTATCTGAGGTTTCTGTACTAAAGCTGGATGATTTTTCAATAAATTTGCAGTATACACATCGACCACATGGGTGGCATCCTTTTACTACCTGAGATCTAGTCAACCAGTTTGTAGGAACCTCCTTTTGAAATTCACTGTGCACTAGCTTATCTCTTATGCTAGGGGCCCTTTTGGCAGTCATCAGGGGATATTCTGATATATATCTCGCCACTGAACTATCACTGGACATTATGTGCCAGTGCTTGTTGAGTATATTACGAAGTTTATTCCAGTGAGAATTTTGGGACGGTACCTGGTTGTGATTTTACTGGAGCGTGTCTTTACATTAAGTGCCCGGAATGTTTACTGGACTATTTTGGCCTAGAGAGTACATGCTATCATGGAATAGGGATTTTTTTCTTTTTGATTGCTGCAGCTTTGTTATGTGCATAATCAGCTCTACCTGTTGTCTGGTATAATATTTTATTATTTTATTTGTATAGGCAGATCTGGAGTTCTTATCTCCCCTTTAATAAAACGTTTGGTTTAAAGTGATATCCTGTGCAGCCTTGTCCTTCTTTGGTTCCACATATATTTCTGGGACCCTATCTTTTTAAGTACGGTATTCATTCTTTTGGGACTGCTTGCACGGAGCATGCACTTATTTGGTACAATTCTGAGTGCCCCCTTTACTTGTTAAACAATATATATATATATATATATATATATATATATATATATATATATATATATATATATATATATATATATAAATCTCTCTCTCTCTATCTCTCTCTCTCTCTTTTTTTAATATATTTTTTTTTAACAAAGTCATTATTCTAATGGAGACCACTTTGGAGTAATGTTTTGATGGGACTACTAGGTATAAGTAAGCAGTGGTACAGATGTTGCTACTGTTCTGTTTGCATAATGCATTTGCCATATCGTGATGTCCTCAAGGAAATACGAAATAAGAAATTTATATATAGGAAAGTCAAAATTAAACTTGCATGATTCAGATAGAGCATGTAATTTTAAGACACTTTTAAATGCACTTCTATTTTCAAATGTGCTTCATTCTCTTGGTATCCCTTGTTGAAAAATAATATGCACATATCCTACACTAGTGGGAGCTAGCTGCTGATTAGTGCCTGCATATCTTTGTCTCTTGTGATTTGCTAACTAGATGTGTTCCTCTAGCTGGCGGTAGTGCAATGTTGTTCCTTCAGCAAAGGATAACAAGAGAATGAAGCAAATTTGATAATAGACGTAAATTGGTAAGTTGTTAAAAAATGTATGTTCTATCTGAGTCATGAAAGATTCTTACGAGTCGGCCATCTTTGGTTCATCACCTGGGTAGTGCTTGCTGATTGGTGGTTAAATGTAGCCATCAATCAGCAAGCAAAACCCAGGGTGCTGAACCAAAATGGACTGGCTCGTAACCTTACATTCCTGCTTTTTCAAATAAAGATACCAAAAGAATGAAGAAAAATTTATAATAGGAGTAAATTAAAAAGTTGTTTAAAATCTCATGCTCAATCTGAATCATGAAAGAAATAATTTGGGTTCAGTGTCCCTTTAATTATTAAATCTTGGTAGGTTGTTTGTAGTGTTTTTGCGCTGTCTGCAAGCAATGTTCTTGTTTTATGTCTGCTATATTGGGCTGAGAGCTAGAAAGCAGATGAGGACTGGTAATGTGTTATCTGAAGAAAGAGATGTATGGCCATGCAGACTTTTTGGTGTGTGAGTTCTTTGCAGTTCTACAAAGTAAATGAACTGGAATGTATAAAAGACAAATGTAAGTATAATAAATAACATTTCTTTCATGTAATTGGCAAGAGTCCATGAGCTAGTGACGTATAGGATATACAATGCTACCAGGAGGGGCAAAGTTTCCCAAACCTCAAAATGCCTATAAATACACCCTCACCACACCCACAATTCAGTTTTACAAACTTTGCCTCCCTATGGAGGTGGGCCATTTCTATGGCTGATATTGCAGCTGCATCAACTTTTTGGTTGGAAAGTTTAGCGCAACAGGAAATGGATCCTGATTTGTATAGCATTGTTTGCTTGCTTCAACATGCTAATCATTTTATCTGTGATGCCATTTTTTGATATCATCAAAATTGATGTTAGATCTATGTCTTTAGCTATTTTAGCTAGAAGAGCTTTGTGGCTCAAATATTGGAATGCTGATATGGTATCTAAGTCTAGATTACTATCTCTTTCTTTCCAAGGTAATAATTTATTTGGTTCTCAGTCGGATTCGATTATCTCAACTTTCACTGGGGGGAAGAGAGTTTTTTGCCTCAGGATAAAAGACCTAAGGGTAAATCTAAAGCTTCTAACCGTTCTCGTCAAAATAAGGAACAGAAACCCAATCCTTCCCTCAAAGAATCTGTTTCCAATTGGAAACCTTTTTCAAGTTGGAATAAATCCAAACCGTTTAAGAAACCAAAGCAAGCCCCCAAGTCTGCATGAAGGTGTGGCCCTCATTGCAGCTCAACTGATGGGGGGGCAGATTAAGATTTTTCCAAAGCATTTGGGCAGATTCTGTCCAAAATCAATGGATTCTGAGTATTGTCTCTCAAGGGTATCAAATAGGATTCAGAGTAAGACCTCCTGTGAGAAGATTTTGTCTCTCACGCATCCCAGCAAATCCAGTAAAGGCTCAGGCTTTCCTGAAGTGTGTTTCAGATCTGGAGCTTTCAGGGATAATCATACCAGTTCTGTTTCAAGAACAGGGTCTGGGGTTTTATTCAAATCTATTCATTGCCCAAAACAAAAAAAATTAATTTAGGCCAGTTCTGGATCTGAAAATTTTGAATCGCTTTGTAAGAGTGCCAGCTTTCAAAATGGTGACTATAAGGACTATTCTGCCTTTTGTTCAGCAAGGTCATTATATGTCCACGATAGACTTACAGGATGCATATCTTAATATTCCGAATTATCCAGACCACTATTGGTTTCCGAGATTCTCTTTTCTAGACAAGCATTACCAATTTGTCGCTCTTCCATTTGGCCTAGCGACAGCTCCAAGAATCTTTTCAAAGGTTCTCAGTGACCTACTCTCTGTAATCAGAGAACGGAGTATTGCGGTGTTTCCTTATTTGGACGATATTTTGGTACTAGCTCAGTCTTTACATTCTGCCGAATCTCACATGAATCAACTAGTGTTGTTTCTTCAAAGACATGGTTGGAGGATCAATTTACCAAAAAGTTCCTTGATTCCTCAGACAAGGGTCACGTTTTTATGTTTCCAGATAGATTCAGTGTCCATTACTCTGTCTCTAACAGACAAGAGACGATTAAAATTGGTTTCAGCTTGTCGGAGCCTTCAGTCTCAATCATTCCCTTGAGTAGCTATGTGCATGGAAGTTTTAGGTCTCATGACTGCAGCATCGGACGTGATCCCCTTTGCTGGTTTTCATATGAGACCTCTCCAACTTTGTATACTAAATCAATGGTGCAGGGATTATACAAGATATCACAATTAATATCCTTAAATCCCAATGTTCGACTCTCTCTGACTCGGTGGTTAGATCACCATCGTATAGTTTAAGAGGGTTTTGTTCGTCCAACCTGGACTGTGATCACAACAGATGCAAATCTTTCATGTTGGGGAGCTGTCTGGGGATCTCAGACAGCATAAGGGGTTTGGAAATATCAAGAGGCGAGGATACACATCAATATTTTAGAACTCTGTGCTATTTTCAGGGCTCTTCAGGTTTGGCCTCTGTTGAAAGAAGAACTGTTCATTTGTTTTCAGACAGACAATATCACAACTGTGGCATATGTCAATCATCAGGGTGGGACTCACAGTCCCCTAGCTATGAAAGAAGTATCTTGGATACTTTCTTGGGTGAAATCCAGCTCCTGTCTAATTTCTGCAGTACATATCCCAGGTGTAGACAATTGGGAAGCGGATTATCTCAGCCGTCAGACTTAACATCCGGGGGAGTGGTGGCTCCATCCAGATGTGTTTTCTCAGATTGTTCAGATGTGGGGTCTTCCAGAAATTGATCTGATGGCTTCCCATCTAAACAAGAAACTTCCCAAGTACTTGTCTAGGTCCAGGGATCCTCAGGCGGAGGTGGTGGATGTGTTAGCAGTTCCTTGGTGTTACCAACCTGCTTATATCTTCCCGCCTCTAGTTCCTCTTCCAAGAGTGATCTCCAAGATCATCATGTAACAATCATTTGTGTTTCTGGTAGCTCCAACATGGTCTCACAGGTTTTGATATGCGGATCTTTTCCGGATGTCCAGTTGCCAACCTTGACCACTTCCTTTAAGACCAGACCTTCTGTCTCAAGGTTTGTTTTTCCATCAGGATCTCAAATCATTAAATGTGAAGGTATGGAAATTGAACGCCTAGTGCTTAGTCATAGAGGTTTCTCTGACTCAGTGAATAATACTATGTTACAGGCTCGTAAATCTGTTTCTAGAAAGATTTATTATCGAGTTTGGAAGACTTATATTTCATGGTGTCTTCTCATAAATTCTCCTGGCATTCTTTTAAAATTCCTAGAATTTTACAGTTTCTTCAGGATGGTTTGGATAAAGGTTTGTCCGCAAGTTCCTTGAAGGGACAAATCTCTGCTCTTTCTGTTTTATTTCACAGAAAGGTTGCTAAGCTTCCTGATATTCACTGTTTTGTGCAGGCTTTGGTCCGTATCAAGCCTATTATTAAATCAATCTCTCCTCCTTGGAGTCTTAATTTGGTTTTGAAGGCTTTACAGACTCCTCCTTTTGATCCTATGCATTCTTTGGACATTAAACTACTTTCTTGGAAAGTGTTGTTCCTTTAGGCCATCTCTTCTGCTAGAAGAGTTTCCAAATTATCTGCTCTTTCTTGTGAATCTCCTTTTCTGAAATTCCATCAGGATAAGGCAGTTTTGCGGACTTCATTTAAATTTCTACCTAAGGTTGTGAATTCTAACAACATTAATAGGGAAATTGTGGTTCCTTCTTTGTGTCCTAATCCTAAGACATCTTTGGAGAGATCCTTACATTCTTTGGATGTTGTAAGAGCTTTGAAATATAATGTTGAAGCTACTAAAGATTTCAGGAAGACTTCTATTCTAATTATTATCTTTTCTGGTTCTAGGAAAGGTCATAAAGCTTCTGCCATTTCCTTGGCATCTTGGTTAAAGCTTTTGATTCATCAGGCTTATTTGGAGTTGGGTCAGGCCCCACCTCAGAGAATTACAGCTCATTCTACTAGACCAGGCTCCACTTCATGGGCTTTTAAGTATGAAGCTTCAGTTGATCAGATTTGCAAAGCAGCAACTTGGTCTTCTTTGCATACATTTACTAAATTCTACAGTTTTGATGTATTTTCTTCTTCGGAAGCAGTTTTTGGTAGAAAAGTTCTTCAGGCAGCTGTTTCAGTTTGATTCCTCTGCTTATGTTTAAGTTTTATCTTTTCAACTATGAGAATAAACTTATATTTTTGGTTGTGGATTCATTTTTTCAATGGAAAATGGCTCTTATTATTTTTATCCCTCCCTCTCTAGTGACTCTTCTGTGGAGTTCCACATCTTGGGTATTACTATCCCATAAGTCACTAGCTCATGGACTCTTGCCAATTACATGAAAGAAAACATAATTTATGTAAGAACTTACCTGTTAAATTAATTTCTTTCATATTGGCAAGAGTCCATGAGACCCACCCTTTTTTATGGTGGTTATGATTTTTTGTATAAAGCACAATTATATTTCCAGTTCCTTTTTTGATGCTTTTTACTCCATTCTTTATCACCCCACTACTTGGATATTCGTTAAACTGAATTGCGGGTGTGGTGAGGGGTGTATTTATAGGCATTTTGAGGTTTGGGAAACTTTTCTCCTCCTGGTAGGATTGTATATCCCATATGTCACTAGTTCATGGACTCTTGCCAATATGAAAGAAATTAATTTATCAGGTAAGTTCTTACATAAATTATGTTTTTGTGTGTTCCTGAGAAGAGAAAAATTAAAGTTAAAGTAATATATGTCTATATTTCCTAAATGTGCTGGGATTACTTTGTGTCACCCCCTTAAGAGACCTCAGGCTGCAATTTGTCTATGTTGTGGTGAAGCATTTCTTCTCATTTGTCATAGGACTTTTTTTTAGCAAGATCTACTCCATTTTTCTTCTGTGTCAACCTTCACTTGTTCTATGCTGAGAACAACACTGCACCATTCTTTACACAGATTTTTTTTTCTAATTGTTTAGTTGGTCACTGGGGAGGGACCTCTAATTCCTAAAAATCCTACAACTATGTGATCTCATCAACCTTGTGATTCAGCAACAGTACTCTAGTCAATCTTGACACTTTATGCCTCCTAATATACAAGGCATAGTATCAGCAAGCAAAGTACTTTCCAACACTTCCCTAGTCCCTAGGACTAATAATATCTTGTGAGTTTAGGATACTGCATGAGGGGTCTTGAGAAGGAGAAGTTAGTACTAAGCTCTGAAGGTAAAATGGCACAAGGGAACCATAATGTGTTTAATAATGTTTTAATATGTTTTAATATGATATGATATTATAACCACACTCAGGACTTTACCATGGCAGATTCAAGGCCAGATCACAGATCTTCTGCTGTTAGGGACACTACTGATAGAAGTTCTAATGCAGCTACACAAAGTAAGGGAAATTAATCTTAAAGTTGGAGATTTAAGTTCTGTAGATGTAAACTTCTCTCCTTTTTTATGTTTTTAAAAGTTAAAGGCAGTTAAAGTTAAACCTTGAGATTTCAATCTAAATATTTAGTTCTGAATAGTGTGGTTCTTCTAATTCTTAAACTGGCAAACCAATGCACTTTATACTAAGATAATGACCATGTCTAGCCTTGTCTGCAACTCATGCCCAGATTGGGACCTTCAAATAAGGCATGGAGGTGGGGGGAGTATGAATATTCAAAGACAGATGCTTTAACAAATGTTTAGACTTGGTTGAAATGTTATTCTATAGCAAGATAACAGGAATGTCTTATAATTACACTGTGATTTCTGTCCCTTTAAAACAATTAATCAATGTGTGAAATTCTGAGTCTAGACTGATTGAATTCTGGTTATATATTGATAGATGACATATAGGAGACCTCTTAAAGGGACATTAAACTGTTGAGTACAACTACAGTAACATGGTTACTACATATCATGCTATTGTTTTTCCTCTTGTGCTTGCAGCTCTCGTCAATGTTTTTCTCTTACTTTAACCACTTTTAATTATCAGTTAGTGAAAAAACTTTTAAACTACGCAAAAAACTTCCAAAATGTAACACTTCTGCTCTCTTATCTGAGCTAAACTTAACTGCAAAATACAAAAAGCCAGGTCTGTAAAAGTGCACTGCTTCTGTCACAGGATGCAACGATATGTGGGCTACAAGATGGCAGTTCCCAGTATAAAATGCAGAGCAGCTGGATTATGAGTTAAAATAAGAGTACGGCTTTAACACCTTAAAGGGACGTAAAACCCATTTTTTTTCTTTCATGATTTAGATAGAACATAAAATTTTAAACAACTTTCTAATTTTCTTCTATTATCATATTTTCTTCGTTTTTTTCTTGTTCAAGAGTGTGCACGTGTCTACAGCACAATATAGCAGCATTTTTGCAACAATATTATACATTAGCAGGAGCACTAGATGGCAGAACTATTTCCTGTCCGGTAGTGCTTCAGGCATGAACACGCTACCTTCCTCGGTATCTCTTTAACAAAGAATAACATGAGAATGAAACATTTTTGATAATAGAAGTAAATTGGAAACTTTTTAAAAATGTTATTTTCTATCTGAATAATGAAAGAAAATGTTGGGGTTTAATGTCCCTTTAACAACAGTTGTTCCCTTACCCCATTATGTTATTCTGTAATATTGCATGTCTGCATGTCTTTCTCTTCGGATATGAGGCATGCAGTACTAGCGCAGCTTCCGGGCTGTTGCCACGCTGCGCTATTAAATCCCATAACAACTGCATGATGTACAGGGTATGTTGGTTGTTAAGGGGTTAAAGAAAGCAGCTGGAACATGAGGAAACACAATATTATGGTGAGTAGTAACCATGCTACCATAGTTGTACTCAGCAGTTAAATGTCCCTTTAAATTAAAATCTAATTGAGTGCTTAATTGCTATTAATCTATTTGTTTACTCATTTTTGTGACAAGCATTGTGAACTGAATTCCTAGTTTTATGCATCATAGATAACAGGCACTTTTATTCTGTTCAGACTTATTTTAATGCACTTCAAAGCATGGGTATGCAGTCATTATTCACTGACTGCGCACTAAATTACCAATATCAATCATACAGGTAATTTCATAAACATATTTGGAAAGTACCAACAAAGTCATTTAAAACTGTATATACAGCCCTTGCAATTTTAGACAAATGTTCTGTAAACTATATTATTTAATCTTGCTAATGATTAAAGAAGAAAAGCCCAGAGTTTTCATTATCTCAGTATAAGTTATAAAATATGTATTCTATTCCAGGCACTTTTCATTTCTGAATTTGATTCCAACACCTCTTATGTGAGGTTAAAAAAAATACGCCTATGGCCTTCTATAATAATAATTAAGCAAAATAAATATCAATCTTATTTAAATGTTTTGTTTTCTTGATACGTATCCTTAGGCAGAAAGGACGTTAATGTGATTTGTGTGACTTTTATCATGACAAAGACAGGAATGTCCAGAAGAAATTTATATTGACTATTGTCAACATAAAGAAGCAAATATAGGGCTAACATGACATAAGTGTTTATATTAGATGAGCTTAGATTTTTAGTTTAGTTTTCATTTTGAATTTACATTATATAAATGTTCTAGATTGGTGTAGGAGGTCACCTTCTGAATATTATACAGTTACTTAAAGGGGTATGAAACCCTGTCATTATTTAGATACAGATTTCAAATTTAACCTTTTAACACCGTTAGAACGTTGTATTCCATCCGAATTTTGCTGGGCTTTAGCGCCTAAGGACAGAATATAATGTCCTAACCGCTTGGCTTTCCTGAAGCCACAGGGGCTTCCCTGATGGGATCGTGGTCTGGAGGGCATGCCTAACATCATAGGACCGCCCCCCTGACACAATCCCATCATTAAAATCTTGTGATCACTAGTCATGTCGCGAACAGTTCGCCGGAGAACAGTTCCCGGCGAACATAGTTTGTTCGCGTTCGCTGCGGCGGGCGAACATATGCGATGTTCGATCCGCCCCCTATTCGTCATCATTGAGTAAACTTTCACCCTGTATCTCACAGTCTGCAGACACATTTCAGCCAATTAGCAGCAGACACTCCCTCCCAGACCCTCCCAGCTCCTGGACAGCAGCCATTTTAGATTCATTCTGATCCTGCATTCTTAGTGAGAGGAGGGATAGTGTAGCTGCTAATGATTTTATAGGGAAATTGATAGCTAGGCTAGTGTATTCAGTGTCCACTACAGTCCTGAAGGACTCATCTGATCTCTGCTGTAAGGACAGCACCCAAAAATGCCCTTTTTAGGGCTAGAACATCAGTCTTTTTTTTTTTTTCTTTGTAATCTAATTGCATTTGCCTGCCTGTCAGCGTGTGTCAGACTCACAGCATATACTGTGCCTACTTGCTCAGTGCCACCACTCATATCTGGTGTAACAGTAGTGTAAATTTAAAAAAAAAACTTTTACATCAGTCTGCTAGTGTAATCTAATTTCAGTTGCCAGGCCAGCCTGCCACTGCCAGCCTTGTGTCAGGCTCACAGCATATACTGTGCCTACTTGCTCAGTGCCACCACTCATATCTGGTGTAAAATAAGTGTAAATTTAAAAAAAAAAACTTTTACATCAGTCTGCTAGTGTAATGTAATTTCAGTTGCCAGGCCAGCCTGCCACTGCCAGCCTGTGTGTCAGGCTCACAGCATATACTGTGCTTACTTGCTCAGTGCCACCATCAGTCATATCTGGTGTAACAGTAGTGTAAATTTTTAAAAAAAAAACTTTTACATCAGTCTGCTAGTGTAATCTAATAGCAGTTGCCTGCCTGCCACTGCCAGCCTGTGTGTCAGGCTCACAGCATATACTGTGCCTACTTGCTCAGTGCTACCACCAGTCATATCTGGTGTAACAGTAGTGTACATTTTTTTAAAAAAACTTTTACATCAGTCTGCTAGTGTAATCTAATTGCAGTTGCCAGGCCAGCCTGCCACTGCCAGCATGTGTGTCAGGCTCACAGCGTATACTGTGCCCACTTGTCCAGTGCCACCACTCACATTATCTTGTTTAATAATAGTAACATTTAAAAATAAAAAAAATATATTTTGACTGTGAAACATCAGTCTGCTTTTTTGTTTCAGGTTCACAGCGTATACTGTGCCCACTTGCCCAGTGCCACCACTCATATCTTGTTTAATAGTAGTGTAAGTGTACATTTTAAAAATAAAAAAACTATTTTGACTGTGAAACATCATTCTGCTTTTTTTGTGTCAGGCTCACAGCGTATACTGTGCCCACTTGTCCAGTGCCACCACCACTCATATTATCTTGTTTAATAGTAGTGTAAGTGTACATTTTAAAAATAAAAAAACTATTTTGACTTTGAAACATCAGTCTGCTTTTTTTTTTTTTTTTTAATTCTGTTTCATTGAGGACAAGAGAAAGTGTACAAATAAGTTTGCATCTATACATCCAAGACAACATCATCATGAATGAGTGAACACTTGTACATTTAAATACAAATAAGTACAAAATAAAGTGATGCCATACATCAAATTCTCAGGCCCCATTTCTTTGGTTTCAGTTTCTTTCCATTTCTTATGGAGTATCAACATATATTAACCTTGTAAACTCAAACTTAACTTAGCTAAACTCAATCTAATCAACCGTGTGATGTCGAGTCTATTATCGTAGAATAAATCAACCTTGGTTCATACCTTGTGGGCTGCGAAAAAAAAAAAAAACACACACAGGGGTTTGGAGGGGGGTAGGCAAGCAGGAATTGGGACAGGTAGGCAGGTTCTACTCACTAGATATTAATACTCTCTCTCCCCTCCCCCCCGTCTCGTCGTGTCTGGTATAGAAATCCCCACTCTCCCCTCAGAGAGGCTGTCAGCATATATTCAGTGTGTGCAAAAGGAACTAATAATTGTCTTTGTGAGTCCAGACTTAAAGTCCCGATGTATTCCCGCCATTTATTTATAAAGTGTCTAAGTCTTCTATCGGTGTCCATCTTAGTGTCTAGTTGTTCGATGAGCAGTTGTTTGTGTAAGTTATGTTTAAATGCATTAAAGGCGGGAGCAGCGCTCCCCGTCCAGACCCCAAGAATGACTTTTCTGGCAATTAAAATCATAGTAGTGAGTATAGGGATGTGTCTAGGGTCCTGCTCCCTCCACTCCAGAAAACAAATTTGTTCCACTTCTATCTGGACCCTGATTTTGATGACATTTGTGATCCAGAAGGCTATCCTACCCCAAAACTGTCTAACTCGTGGGCAGGTAAAGAAGTAATGAAGAAAATCTGGGTCACTAATTTTACACCTATTACACTCATTCGCCACCCTGTGCTTCCATTGAGCTAATCTTCGTGGGATAATATAATCCTTATGCAGCATTCTCATCTGAGATTCTCTCAGAGTCATAGACAGCGTTGCTCTTTTAACATTCTCTGTGCTCTGCTGAATTAGCTCTGACAGGTCCTCCCTCTCCAGATTTCCCCTCCACTTATTTTCTAACAAAATTAAGTTTTTAGATTCAATATGACTCAATAGTGTTTTGTATATCCCTGAGATTGAGAAGTTTCCGAGCTTGAATGCGGTCATTGACACGCTGAATGCGTGCGGTTCCCAAAATTGTGGGTCCTCTCTAATTAGCTGGTCAGTGTAATGCCTCATCTGGAGGTAGGCATAAAAGTGGGCCCTCGGTAGCCCATATTGAGTTTGCAGATCAACAAAAGACCTAATGCATTTTCCAGAGAGATCCAGAGCATCTCCCACCAAGCATAGTCCCTTGGTTTCCCATATAGCAAACGGGGAGGTGTCAATCCCAGGGGGGGAAACAAGTGTTATTTCGCAGCGGGATTAACCTAGGAGACACAGAACGACGACCAATGTGTCCAAGGGCTAATCACCAAGCCCTTAGTACATCTTTATAAAGAAAGCTATCCTTGACCTCCGCGGGGATGCTATTAGGCAAGGCATAGGGTAGGAACGAGATAGCAAATCCCCCCAAGGCATGTTCCTCTAATTCAGATGTATAGAAGTGCTTTGTTTTTAGTTGCCAATCCAGCATGAGGCGACTGAGTGTTGCCCAATTATACAGTTTCAGATCGGGAAGACCCAGTCCACCACATGAGGGGTGTGCATATAGTTTCATGAGTGCTATTCTAGGTCTGCCCCCCTTCCATAGAAACTTTGTTAGGGCCCTTGTGTACAGCGCCATGTCTTTTCTAGTAATCAGAAAAGGCAGCATCAAGAGGGGATACAGAATCCGTGGCAGGATTACCATTTTTACCAAGTTAATTCGTCCTGTAAGGGAAACCGGTAGGTTCCTCCACCCCTCTAAAGTTTGAGCAATGTCACGACACACCTGCGTGACATTATTATGGTATAAAGTTTGACTGTTGGTAGATAATTGAATGCCCAGATAGGTCAGGGTGGCCTTGGCCTCCCGAAATGGGTAGGAGCATAACTGAGCCTTGCGTTTCCGAAGCCACAGGATTTCCGATTTAGTTTTGTTTATCCTATAGCCCGAAAAGCACCCGAAGGCTTCAATTGTCGCCAGGATTCTTGGGATGTGCTTTTCCGGGTGCTCTACAAATAGGAGCATGTCATCCGCATAGAGTGCTAGATGCAGTCTCTCTTTTCCCAGTGCCATGCCTGGGTAAGTTTTACGTAATTTTACAGCCAGTGGCTCTAAGGCCAGGTTAAAAAGAAGGGGGGATAAAGGGCACCCTTGACGAGTGCCCCTCTGCAGAGTAATACGCTGCGAGAACAAGCCGTTAGCCATGATGAAGATCCATGGAGCAGCGTATATGTTGCCAATATAGTGAAGAAACGATCCCGAGAAGCCAAATCGTCACAATGCATCCAACAAATTGTCCCATTCCACCCTGTCGAAGGCCTTCTCCGCATCCAGGGATAGCAGGAAGGCCTCCGGTTTATCTTGCGTTTCCAGGAGTTCCGATCCAGTCGCATAATGTGCTATAGTATGCAATACCCTTCGCACATTAGTCACAGACGTTCTGCAGCACATGAATCCGGTTTGATCCGGATGAATAATGTCAGTCAGAATTACTTTTAGCCTGTCGGCCAAGATTTTCATTAGTATCTTGTAGTCCGAATTGAGTAGGGAAATGGGACGATAAGATTCAGGGAGACCGAGGTCCTTCCCCGGTTTCGGGATCAACGATACATGCGCCACTGTGAACGCCTGAGAAGGAGTCACCAACTCTTTATAATACAAGTTATATAATTTAGTTAAGGTAGGTGTGATCTGGGGCTTCAGCAACTTGAAGAACTCAACAGGGAGGCCGTCGGGACCCGCTGCCTTCCCGTTGGACATAGAGGATATAGTTTTTAGAATTTCCTCAGGGGAGATAGGTGAGTTCAGGGCCACCACCTGTTCCTCTTTGAGTTGTGGGAGATCAAGGTCCTTCCAGAAAGACGTTATGATCCCCTGAGAAGGTTTCTTTTGGCTAGCATATAGGGTGGTATAGTAGTCTGCTAAGGCCTCCACTATGGATTCTGGGGTTTTATGCATCTTGTTGCGGTAGGTGATAGCTGCAATAGGTCTACGAGCAGTCCGCCTGTTTACCAATGAGGCCAACAATCTACAAGATATGTCTCCTTCTCTATAGTATTTAACAATGGTTCTGAGAAGTTGTGTAACCGCTTGGTGACTCAAAAACACATCCAGTTTGCCCTTTGTAGCAAGATACCTGTCTCTTGAGGCCTGGCATGGGTTGCCACAGTATGCTTGATAAGATTCCGTTAAGGCTTCTTGCAGCTTTTGCAACCTGGCTTGTGCTTTTCTCCGTAAGGCGGCTACATAAGAAATTATGTCGCCTGTAAGAACCGCTTTTGCCGTGTTCCAGAACAACTCTGGATTGTCCTGATGAGCTTGGTTATCTGTATAAAAGTCATTCCATGCATGTGTTAGATGCTTGGAAAAAGCATCAGAAGTGTAAAGGAAGCCTGGGAATCTAAGCGTCTGTTTATTGGCAATCATAGCTCCAACCGAGAGCACAAGTTCAACTGGCGCATGGTCAGAGACCACCACATTATGAATCTTGGTTCTAGTAACCCTTGGAATTATGCTAGAGGATGTCATAAAGAGATCTATACGCAATAGTGTAGGCGTAGCTCTAGAGATGCATGTAAAATCCTTACTTTCCGCGTTCCGTAACCGCCAAACATCAACAAGCTGTAGGGAGTTAGAGAGTCTAGGGAATATCTTTCATTCAAAAGTGCCACTGCACCCTTGACCGACACCTCCCCCCCCCCCCCCCGCCCGGCGCTGTACGTTCCGGATCCCGCATTCTATCGCAGATGGGATTTGGTGCCAAATTGAAATCCCCCCCAAGTATGATCTCAAAGCCCGAGAAAGGAGTAAGTGCTTGTATGAGTCTTGTCCAAAAGGTAGTAGACTTACAGTTTGGGGCATATATGTTACAAATTACCAACACCCTCTGGTTTATTCTGGCTTTAACTACTAGAAATCTTCCCTCTTTGTCTTTAAGAGTGTTTAAAATATCAACGTTCCCTCTCTTCCCAAACAGAATTGCAATGCCTCTACTCAAATTAGTGTATGAAACATGCTCTATTGAACCCACCCAATCTTTTCTTAGTTTTTCGTGCTCTATCTCAGAAAGGTGAGTCTCCTGCAATAGTGCAATGTCAGCTCCCAAACGCCTTAAATGTGTCAGTATAGTACTTCTCTTAGCGGGAGAGTTAATCCCCCCACATTCCATGTTATAAACCTTACCGCCATCTAAGTGACTTCTTGTGAACCCGGGTCCAGCCAGTCCCCTGTAGGAGAGGAGGAGAGAGAGGGGGAGAGGATGGGGAAAAAAAAAAAAAAATACGCCCACAAATGTTTCGTATACACAGAGCAACATCCTGGCTATAAACACAACAGTTACTCGCAATCCTGAAAGAAAACATGATGGATTACAAAGTACTCTGGAATGGAGTTTGCGTCTTACATCCTCATTGTAATGAACATTTAGACTAATAAACTCTGGATACACCACATCCAGATATAAAGCCAGTGTTCCATTCCTAAGAAAAAATAATAATACTTTGGCTGCAGTGTTTAAAAAGAATGATATATACAAGTAAATCCTACAAACATAAACAGATACACAATACTTGAACAGTACTATTTGACAGAGCAGGAATCTTTGTCGCTCCCTCGGCTGATGTACAAATTTCTCATCCAGATTGTTAACTGTATTAATGCTACCATCTTTTGAGAGCAGCGCCACACAGTGTATTAGCCCACGTATACTGTGCCCACTTGTCCAGTGCCACCACCACTCATATTATCTTGTTTAATAGTAGTGTAAGTGTACATTTTAAAAATAAAAAAACTATTTTGACTTTGAAACATCAGTCTGCTTTTTTTTTTTTTTTTAATTCTGTTTCATTGAGGACAAGAGAAAGTGTACAAATAAGTTTGCATCTATACATCCAAGACAACATCATCATGAATGAGTGAACACTTGTACATTTAAATACAAATAAGTACAAAATAAAGTGATGCCATACATCAAATTCTCAGGCCCCATTTCTTTGGTTTCAGTTTCTTTCCATTTCTTATGGAGTATCAACATATATTAACCTTGTAAACTCAAACTTAACTTAGCTAAACTCAATCTAATCAACCGTGTGATGTCGAGTCTATTATCGTAGAATAAATCAACCTTGGTTCATACCTTGTGGGCTGCGAAAAAAAAAAAAAACACACACAGGGGTTTGGAGGGGGGTAGGCAAGCAGGAATTGGGACAGGTAGGCAGGTTCTACTCACTAGATATTAATACTCTCTCTCCCCTCCCCCCCGTCTCGTCGTGTCTGGTATAGAAATCCCCACTCTCCCCTCAGAGAGGCTGTCAGCATATATTCAGTGTGTGCAAAAGGAACTAATAATTGTCTTTGTGAGTCCAGACTTAAAGTCCCGATGTATTCCCGCCATTTATTTATAAAGTGTCTAAGTCTTCTATCGGTGTCCATCTTAGTGTCTAGTTGTTCGATGAGCAGTTGTTTGTGTAAGTTATGTTTAAATGCATTAAAGGCGGGAGCAGCGCTCCCCGTCCAGACCCCAAGAATGACTTTTCTGGCAATTAAAATCATAGTAGTGAGTATAGGGATGTGTCTAGGGTCCTGCTCCCTCCACTCCAGAAAACAAATTTGTTCCACTTCTATCTGGACCCTGATTTTGATGACATTTGTGATCCAGAAGGCTATCCTACCCCAAAACTGTCTAACTCGTGGGCAGGTAAAGAAGTAATGAAGAAAATCTGGGTCACTAATTTTACACCTATTACACTCATTCGCCACCCTGTGCTTCCATTGAGCTAATCTTCGTTGGATAATATAATCCTTATGCAGCATTCTCATCTGAGATTCTCTCAGAGTCATAGACAGCGTTGCTCTTTTAACATTCTCTGTGCTCTGCTGAATTAGCTCTGACAGGTCCTCCCTCTCCAGATTTCCCCTCCACTTATTTTCTAACAAAATTAAGTTTTTAGATTCAATATGACTCAATAGTGTTTTGTATATCCCTGAGATTGAGAAGTTTCCGAGCTTGAATGCGGTCATTGACACGCTGAATGCGTGCGGTTCCCAAAATTGTGGGTCCTCTCTAATTAGCTGGTCAGTGTAATGCCTCATCTGGAGGTAGGCATAAAAGTGGGCCCTCGGTAGCCCATATTGAGTTTGCAGATCAACAAAAGACCTAATGCATTTTCCAGAGAGATCCAGAGCATCTCCCACCAAGCATAGTCCCTTGGTTTCCCATATAGCAAACGGGGAGGTGTCAATCCCAGGGGGGGAAACAAGTGTTATTTCGCAGCGGGATTAACCTGGGAGACACAGAACGACGACCAATGTGTCCAAGGGCTAATCACCAAGCCCTTAGTACATCTTTATAAAGAAAGCTATCCTTGACCTCCGCGGGGATGCTATTAGGCAAGGCATAGGGTAGGAACGAGATAGCAAATCCCCCCAAGGCATGTTCCTCTAATTCAGATGTATAGAAGTGCTTTGTTTTTAGTTGCCAATCCAGCATGAGGCGACTGAGTGTTGCCCAATTATACAGTTTCAGATCGGGAAGACCCAGTCCACCACATGAGGGGTGTGCATATAGTTTCATGAGTGCTATTCTAGGTCTGCCCCCCTTCCATAGAAACTTTGTTAGGGCCCTTGTGTACAGCGCCATGTCTTTTCTAGTAATCAGAAAAGGCAGCATCAAGAGGGGATACAGAATCCGTGGCAGGATTACCATTTTTACCAAGTTAATTCGTCCTGTAAGGGAAACCGGTAGGTTCCTCCACCCCTCTAAAGTTTGAGCAATGTCACGACACACCTGCGTGACATTATTATGGTATAAAATTTGACTGTTGGTAGATAATTGAATGCCCAGATAGGTCAGGGTGGCCTTGGCCTCCCGAAATGGGTAGGAGCATAACTGAGCCTTGCGTTTCCGAAGCCACAGGATTTCCGATTTAGTTTTGTTTATCTTATAGCCCGAAAAGCACCCGAAGGCTTCAATTGTCGCCAGGATTCTTGGGATGTGCTTTTCCGGGTGCTCTACAAATAGGAGCATGTCATCCGCATAGAGTGCTAGATGCAGTCTCTCTTTTCCCAGTGCCATGCCTGGGTAAGTTTTACGTAATTTTACAGCCAGTGGCTCTAAGGCCAGGTTAAAAAGAAGGGGGGATAAAGGGCACCCTTGACGAGTGCCCCTCTGCAGAGTAATACGCTGCGAGAACAAGCCGTTAGCCATGATGAAGATCCATGGAGCAGCGTATATGTTGCCAATATAGTGAAGAAACGATCCCGAGAAGCCAAATCGTCACAATGCATCCAACAAATGGCCCCATTCCACCCTGTCGAAGGCCTTCTCCGCATCCAGGGATAGCAGGAAGGCCTCCGGTTTATCTTGCGTTTCCAGGAGTTCCGATCCAGTCGCATAATGTGCTATAGTATGCAATACCCTTCGCACATTAGTCACAGACGTTCTGCAGCACATGAATCCGGTTTGATCCGGATGAATAATGTCAGTCAGAATTACTTTTAGCCTGTCGGCCAAGATTTTCATTAGTATCTTGTAGTCCGAATTGAGTAGGGAAATGGGACGATAAGATTCAGGGAGACCGAGGTCCTTCCCCGGTTTCGGGATCAACGATACATGCGCCACTGTGAACGCCTGAGAAGGAGTCACCAACTCTTTATAATACAAGTTATATAATTTAGTTAAGGTAGGTGTGATCTGGGGCTTCAGCAACTTGAAGAACTCAACAGGGAGGCCGTCGGGACCCGCTGCCTTCCCGTTGGACATAGAGGATATAGTTTTTAGAATTTCCTCAGGGGAGATAGGTGAGTTCAGGGCCACCACCTGTTCCTCTTTGAGTTGTGGGAGATCAAGGTCCTTCCAGAAAGACGTTATGATCCCCTGAGAAGGTTTCTTTTGGCTAGCATATAGGGTGGTATAGTAGTCTGCTAAGGCCTCCACTATGGATTCTGGGGTTTTATGCATCTTGTTGCGGTAGGTGATAGCTGCAATAGGTCTACGAGCAGTCCGCCTGTTTACCAATGAGGCCAACAATCTACAAGATATGTCTCCTTCTCTATAGTATTTAACAATGGTTCTGAGAAGTTGTGTAACCGCTTGGTGACTCAAAAACACATCCAGTTTGCCCTTTGTAGCAAGATACCTGTCTCTTGAGGCCTGGCATGGGTTGCCACAGTATGCTTGATAAGATTCCGTTAAGGCTTCTTGCAGCTTTTGCAACCTGGCTTGTGCTTTTCTCCGTAAGGCGGCTACATAAGAAATTATGTCGCCTGTAAGAACCGCTTTTGCCGTGTTCCAGAACAACTCTGGATTGTCCTGATGAGCTTGGTTATCTGTATAAAAGTCATTCCATGCATGTGTTAGATGCTTGGAAAAAGCATCAGAAGTGTAAAGGAAGCCTGGGAATCTAAGCGTCTGTTTATTGGCAATCATAGCTCCAACCGAGAGCACAAGTTCAACTGGCGCATGGTCAGAGACCACCACATTATGAATCTTGGTTCTAGTAACCCTTGGAATTATGCTAGAGGATGTCATAAAGAGATCTATACGCAATAGTGTAGGCGTAGCTCTAGAGATGCATGTAAAATCCTTACTTTCCGCGTTCCGTAACCGCCAAACATCAACAAGCTGTAGGGAGTTAGAGAGTCTAGGGAATATCTTTCATTCAAAAGTGCCACTGCACCCTTGACCGACACCTCCCCCCCCCCCGCCCGGCGCTGTACGTTCCGGATCCCGCATTCTATCGCAGATGGGATTTGGTGCCAAATTGAAATCCCCCCCAAGTATGATCTCAAAGCCCGAGAAAGGAGTAAGTGCTTGTATGAGTCTTGTCCAAAAGGTAGTAGACTTACAGTTTGGGGCATATATGTTACAAATTACCAACACCCTCTGGTTTATTCTGGCTTTAACTACTAGAAATCTTCCCTCTTTGTCTTTAAGAGTGTTTAAAATATCAACGTTCCCTCTCTTCCCAAACAGAATTGCAATGCCTCTACTCAAATTAGTGTATGAAACATGCTCTATTGAACCCACCCAATCTTTTCTTAGTTTTTCGTGCTCTATCTCAGAAAGGTGAGTCTCCTGCAATAGTGCAATGTCAGCTCCCAAACGCCTTAAATGTGTCAGTATAGTACTTCTCTTAGCGGGAGAGTTAATACCCCCACATTCCATGTTATAAACCTTACCGCCATCTAAGTGACTTCTTGTGAACCCGGGTCCAGCCAGTCCCCTGTAGGAGAGGAGGAGAGAGAGGGGGAGAGGATGGGGAAAAAAAAAAAAAAATACGCCCACAAATGTTTCGTATACACAGAGCAACATCCTGGCTATAAACACAACAGTTACTCGCAATCCTGAAAGAAAACATGATGGATTACAAAGTACTCTGGAATGGAGTTTGCGTCTTACATCCTCATTGTAATGAACATTTAGACTAATAAACTCTGGATACACCACATCCAGATATAAAGCCAGTGTTCCATTCCTAAGAAAAAATAATAATACTTTGGCTGCAGTGTTTAAAAAGAATGATATATACAAGTAAATCCTACAAACATAAACAGATACACAATACTTGAACAGTACTATTTGACAGAGCAGGAATCTTTGTCACTCCCTCGGCTGATGTACAAATTTCTCATCCAGATTGTTAACTGTATTAATGCTACCATCTTTTGAGAGCAGCGCCACACAGTGTATTAGCCTTGACCCATCCTTATAAGAGCAGCCAGGCAGAAGACCCAGTATGCACAGTACAGGTAATGCAAAAGAAAAAAGTGTAGTATAATAAACAAAACTAACTTTCAAACTAAACTTATCTATGCAACACATTAACATGAACAGAACATTTACTTGCAGTCCTGAAAGAAAATATGATGGGTTACAAAGTGCCCTGGAATGGAGTTTGTGACATACATCTGTATTGTAATGAACATTTAAACTAATAAACTCTGGATACGCCACATCCAGATATTGAGCCAGAGTTCCACTCCCAAGAGAAGATATTAATAATTCGGCTGCAATATTTAGAAAGAGTGACATATACAAGTAAATCCTACAAACATGAACAGGTGTACCATACGTAAATAGTTTCCTTTGACACTGAAAAAATCTTTGGTGTTCCCTCGGCTGGTGCAGAGACACCCCATCCAAATTGTTAAGTGTATTTATGCTAATGACTTTTGAATGTATCACTACATGGTGTGGTAGCTTCGACCCAGCCCCGTGGAAGCAACTGTATAAAAGGCCTGTTATGCCAGGAATAATTAGTGCAAAAGCAAAGAATGTAGTGTAAAAAATAAAGCTAACTTTCAAACATAACATATCTATGTAACATATTAGTATAACAGTCAAGAACAAAGTCGACCCCACTCAGGGTATGTTTTGGGAAATTACTAAGATATTCCTGCTCCCATCCCTCATCCTGGGTCTGAACGGGATGACCTAGGCGAATCTTCCCCATCCCTATTTCCATTATTACTCAAGTATTCGTTAGCCTCTTGCAGGGAGTCGAAAAACTTGAGGCCAGAAGGGGTAAGCAGCTTCAGTCTAGCAGGGTACAGAAGGTACACTTTTTTTCCCTTCCTATTTAGTTCAGAACATATAGGTGAGAATTATTTGTGCTTTCTCATTAGCTCAGATGAGTAGTCCTGAAATATTAAAAGTTTGGAGCCCTTGAATAGGACAGGGGAGGCTTTTCTATAAGCTCGCAGTATCTCTACCTTGAGCTGAAAATGTAGCAGTCTGGTCATAACCTGTCTGGGTTGTGTATTACCTCTGTCTGTTTGCCTTTCTGGGCCTACCCTATGGGCCCGTACCACACTGCCTTTAAACACAGCTGGGGTCAGTTTAAGGAGCCTAGGAAGGGTGTCTTCTACAAAACAAATAAGGTCTTTCGGTTTTACACTTTCGGGAATTCCTAGTATGCGCAAATTATTGCGGCGTGACCTGTTTTCCAGATCTTCTAGCCTCTGGTTTAAATTAATGTTTTGTTTCAGTAGAGCATCTAGTTGAGTGTCATGTGCTACAGAAGTATCTTCTAGCCCTGACACCCTATCCTCCATTTCGGTGAACCTAACTGAAAATTGCTTCATTTCCCCAGTTAAATGATCTAGACCTTTTTGGAGATTCTCTATCTTTGGGAGGAAAATGGAGGAAAGCTGCTGGACCACTACATGTGTGTCCATAGAATTTACATTGGACTCCTGCCCAAAAGAAGGTGCATCTTGCAGATGGTCAACAGCTCCCCTGCTCTTGTTCACATTTTTATTTTTGCCAGACATCTTGCTCCCAGACATAAATCTATCCATGAACCAACACAATATAACTTTGCTTTTGTTCAGAGAGAAAGTATTGAAAATAATGAAACACAATAATTACAACAAAATGGCATACACAAATCTCTTCTCAGCAGATAGAGAGAAACAACTTCCAGTTAATTCAAAGTAAGTCATTTGATCAGAGACTAGTTTCCCAATAGCTCAGCAGTGTTCTAGGCGTTTAGTGTCTCAGGCTAGGAAGCAGGGGCAGTAGGATGACTAGAGAAAAGGAAGGGCCATCTCTGCAAACGTCCTTTGGAAGTATTCGTTTAGGACTGTGAACTCACTTAAGAGGCAAGCAAAGTGTCCAAGCCAGTCCCCATTCACAAATTAAATATTAATCCTACCCATAGGGCTCTAGGAAGTCAGTATTTGTGATCTCAAGGGGCGCAGGCACCAGTAGTGTAGTTAAGGTGCCGCACTCTCTAATCTGCAGAGCGCAATGTCCACAACAGGGGGCAATCAGGAGCTCCCTAACCCCAGCCCCTAGGAAAAGAATGTCCCTTAGCTATGCACAGAGAAGGGCCTGTGTTTAGGTGTGAGTGTTGTACGTTACCCTTTCACCTCTTCCTCAAACCGGAGCCTGGGGGAGAGCCACACCGGCATGGATCAGGAGCCTTCCGGTGATACAACTTGCTGCTCGGCCTCAGTCAGGTGCCTGCTTCAGCTCCCGGTGTAGGGATTGCAGAAAACACTCTCCGGCTCGATATATGAGAGTCAAGATGGTGCCCGGAACTTTTTGCGCCACTGGGAAAGGTCTGCTGCAAGCGGGTAAGTCCGTTTGTTTCCGATGCCGGATTGTAGCGATCCTTCCTCTGTGACCCCTGCAAGGCCTCCTCCGGGGAGAATTGACAGCTCTCTCTCCACTTGTGGGGTTCGGGTCTTCCTCCGGTCCACTTCAAGTCCGTCTGATAAGTGTAGCTACACGTGGGGGAGGGGAGCCGGCCCCTGTCACTGCCGCACAAACGGGCTCTTGCCCTGGGTATGGAGCTCCGTAATATACCTCTAGTCTTTAGCCTTTGTCCGTGTCCTTACCCAGGTGCGATCAGCAAATTGGTCCTTGAGTCTGTGATGTCGCTATTTACAAATGCACTTCATGTGCTAGCGAACTTATGGTGAGGGAAAATGGTGTTAACTGATGCAAAAGTTGCCGGGTACCGAGTGTACCAAGGCTAGGGTGCACCTGGGCTGTTAGGAGGGTGTTATAGTACTATAGCCGTTTCAGTAATTACAAGTATAACACTTATTTTAAGCTTTTAGCTCCAGAGCTCACACTCTGAGCTGCTCTCTCCTCAGCCCGCCCACCGGAAGTCTGTCATCAGTCTGCTTTTTTGTGTCAGGCTCACAGCGTATACTGTGCCCACTTGCCCAGTGCCACCACTCATATCTTGTTTAATAGTAGTGTAAGTGTACATTTAAAAAAAAATAAAAAATATTTTGACTGTGAAACATCAGTCTGCTTTTTTGTGTCAGACTCACAGCGTATACTGTGCCCACTTGTCCAGTGCCACCACTCACATTATCTTGTTTAATAATAGTAGTGTAAGTGTACATTTAAAAATAAAAAATAAATATTTTGACTGTGAAACATCAGTCTGCTTTTTTGTGTCAGACTCACAGCGTATACTGTGCCCACTTGCCCAGTGCCACCACTCATATTATCTTGTTTAATAGTAGTGTAAGTGTACATTTTAAAAATAAAAAAAATATTTTGACTGTGAAACATCAGTCTGCTTTTTTGTGTCAGGCTCACAACGTATACTGTGCCCACTTGTCCAGTGCCACCACTCATATTATCTTGTTTAATAGTTGTGTAAGTGTACATTTTAAAAATAAAAAAACTATTTTGACTTTGAAACATCAGTCTGCTTTTTTGTGTCAGGCTCACAACGTATACTGTGCCCACTTGCCCAGTGCCACCACTCATATCTTGTTTAATAGTAGTGTAAGTGTACATTTAAAAATCAAAAAAATATTTTGACTGTGAAACATCAGTCTGCTTTTTTGTGTCAGGCTCACAGCGTATACTGTGCCCACTTGTCCAGTGCCACCACCACTCATATTATCTTGTTTAATAGTAGTGTAAGTGTACATTTTAGAAATAAAAAAACTATTTTGACTTTGAAACATCAGTCTGCTTTTTTGTGTTAGGCTCACAGCGTATACTGTGCCCACTTGCCCAGTGCCACCACTCATATTATCTTGTTTAATAGTAGTGCACTGTCAGTGTACATTTAAAAAAAAAAAATTTGACTGTGAAACATCAGTCTGTTTTTTTGTGTCAGGCTCACAGCGTATACCGTGCCCACTCACAGTAGCTTGCACGCATAGTAGCACTAATTGAAAAAAAAATGACAGGTAGAGGCAGGCCAACCCGCAGGGGCCCTCGTGGTCGTGGTGCTGTGATTCCCTTTGGCCATAGAATAATGCCCAGTGTTAGGCCACGTACCATGAACACGAAAAGTTCTGATGAAATAGTTGACTTTATAACACAGGACACCCAATCTTCTACAGCTTCCGCTCATAACCTTGACGCACCATCCTCCTCCTCTAGCTTAGCTTCGGGCACCTCTCAACTTACCACTCGCCCGCCTGCTGCCACCACCGACACTAGCACCACAGCCACCTCAATTGATCTGTCAGAGGAGTTATGTACACCTCAGTGTGAAGAAATGAGTGATGCGCAACCATCATTGACAGAGGATGTAGATAACTGTGATATGTCTCAGTCAGGCAGCATTACAGACATGGACGACGCACGGTGTGATGATGATGATGATGATGATGATGTTTTACCCGCCGTTGCTTCCGTTGTTGAGTTGTCAGATACAAGTGAAGGGGTTGATGATGACGATGCGTCCGTGGATGTCACGTGGGCGCCCGGTAGAAGAGAAGAAGAACAGGGGGAAAGTTCAGATGGGGAGACAGAGAGGAGCAGGAGGAGGAGACGAGTTGGAAGCAGGGGGAGGTCATCGCAAGGAGCTAGTGGCACAGTCAGACAGAATGCATCGGCACCTGGGGTCAGCCAGACAGCACGCCAATCAACGCATGCTGTTGACACCACCAGAATGCCGTCATCGCAGAGCTCAGCAGTGTGGCTTTTTTTTATGTGTCTGCCTCTGACAACAGCAATGCCATTTGCAACCTGTGCCAAAAGAAACTGAGTCGTGGGAAGTCCAACACCCACCTAGGTACAACTGCTTTGCGAAGGCACATGATCTCACATCACAAACGCCTATGGGATGAACACATGAGCACAAGCAGCACACAAACTCAAAGCCACCATCCTCCTCCTGGTCCAGCATCTTCAGCCACGTCAACCACTGCTGTGCTCCTTGCCCCCTCTCAACCATCCGCCAATCCGTCTCTCTTCCGGAGCAGATCCTGCTCATCTGCCCACAGTCAGGTGTCTGTCAAGGACATGTTTGAGCGTAAGAAGCCAATGTCACTAAGTCACCCCCTTGCCCGGCGTCTGACAGCTTGCTTGTCTGAACTCTTAGCCCACCAGCTTTTACCATACAAGCTGGTGGAGTCTGAGGCGTTCAAAAAAATTGTAGCTATTGGGACACCGCAGTGGAAGGTACCCGGCCGAAATTTCTTTGCACAAAAGGCAATCCCCAACCTGTACTCGATTGTGCGAAAGAAAGTAATGGCATTTCTGGCACACAGTGTTGGGGCAAGGGTCCATCTGACCACTGATACCTGATATGCAAAGCATGGTCAGGGCAGGTATATCACCTACACTGCGCATTGGGTAAACCTGCTGACGGCTGTCAAGCATGGAATGCCTGGCTCTGCAGAGGAGTTGGTGACACCGCCACGACTTGCAGGCAGGCCTGCTGCCACCTCCAGTACTCCTCCTACTCCATCCTCTTCCATAACCTCCTTGGCTGAGTCCTCTTCTGCTGCTGCATCTTGCTCCACATCAACGGCACCCCCCCCAGCTCCCCAGGTACTATTCCACATCCCGGATACGGCAGTGTCACACCGTCTTGGGGTTGACTTGCCTGAAAGCAGAGAGTCACACTGCAGCAGCACTCCTGTCCGCCCTGAATGCACAGGTGGATCAGTGGCTGAAGTAATTTGGTGGCGGCATTGAAATTGGGCAAGTTGACACATGTGCCGTGCATGGCACATGTGTGTAATCTGATTGTACAACGCTTTGTGCATAAGTACCCAGGCATACAGGACGTCCTTAAGCAGGCCAGGAAGGTGTGTGGCCATTTCAGGCGTTCCTACATGGCCATGGCGCACTTGTCAGATATCCAGCGGCGAAACAACCTGCCACTGAGGCGCTTGATTTGCGACAGCCCGACACATTGGAATTCAACACTCCTAATGTTCGACCGCCTGCTCCAACAAGAAAAAGCCATTAACGAGTATTTGTATGACCGGGGTGCTAGGACAGCCTCTGGGGAACTGGGAATTTTTTTGCCATGTTACTGGACGCTCATGCGCAATGACTGTAGGCTCATGCGTCCTTTTGAGGAGGTGATAAACCTAGTCAGTCGCACCGAAGGCACCATCAGCGACATCATACCATTTATTTTCTTCCTGGAGTGTGCCCTGCGAAGAGTGCTGGATCAGGCCGTAGATGAGCTTGAAGAGGAAGAGTTGTGGTCACCATCACCACCAGAAACAGCCTTATAAACATCGCTTGCTGGATCAGCGGCAACGCAGGAAGAGGATTGTGAGGAAGAGGAGTCAGAGGAGGAATGTGGCTTTGAGGAGGAGGAGGAAGACCAAGCACAACAGACATCCCAGGGTGCTCGTTGTCACCTATCTGGTACCCGTGGTGTTGTACGTGGCTGGGGGGAAGAAGATACCTTCAGTGAGATCAGTGAGGACGAGGAACGGGACATGAGTAGCTCGGCATCCAACCTTGTGCAAATGGGGTCTTTCATGCTGTCGTGCCTGTTGAGGGACACTCGTATAAAAAAGCTGAAGGAGAACGAACTGTACTGGGTGTCCACGCTACTAGACCCCCGGTATAAGCATAAAGTGACTGAAATGTTACCAAATTCCCGCAAGTCGGAAAGGATGGAGCAGTTCAAAAATAAATTAAAAAGTATGCTTTACACAGCGTATAAGGGTGATGTCACAGCAAAACGGGAATCTAACAGGGGAAGAGGTGAAAGTAATACTCCTCCTCCCACGACCACACTGGCAAGGACAGCACGCTTTCCAGACGTGTTGTTGATGGAGGACATGCAGACCTTTTTAACACCTATGCATCGCCACAGCCCTTCGGGATCCAGCCTCAGAGAACGACTCAACCGACAGGTAGCAGACTACCTCGCCTTAACTGCAGATCTCGACACTCTGAGGAGCAATGAACCCCTTGACTACTGGGTGTGCAGGCTTGACCTGTGGCCTGAGCTATCCCAATTTGCAATCGAACTTCTGGCCTGCCCCGCTTCAAGTGTCCTGTCAGAAAGGACCTTCAGTGCAGCAGGAGGTATTGTCACTGAGAAGAGAAGTCGCCTAGGTCAAAAAAGTCTTGATTACCTCACCTTTATTAAAATGAATGAGGGATGGATCCTGAAGGCACTGACATTGGGCGATACATTCGAGTAAAAAAGGCCTGATGAGATGAGCTGCCTTGGGCTAAAAATGGTCCACACCCTGTTGTATTTTATCTTCGAATGCCGGATGACTTGCGTGACTTATCCGCCAACAACTAGGGTTCAAGCCGCAATGTTTTAGGGCACTTTCTAACTGTCAAACAAATATCAATTTTTCTGGCCGCTCCTACAGCAGCGGCTGCAACAATACCTAATTTTTCAGGCATGTGTACATGCCTAATTTTTCTGGCCTCTGGTGCTGCACTGTGGCTTCAAAACCCAAACCAAAAAAAAGGCACATAACAGGGATTAAACTGCTAAGAATAGTACTACTTAACACACCACTCATATCTGGTGGCACAGTAGATTGAACGCGCAGTGCCTCAAATTTGAAGTAGGAGGACCGACCAAGCATCTTTTTCCATCTCCCGGTTCCTAGAATCATCTCCGGGTTCCTAAAATCGATGCCATACCTGTACGCGATTGTGCAAAAGGAAGTCATGGAATATGGGGTCTTTCAAACTGTCTGGCTTGTTGAGGTTCGGGGACCCTCGTATAAAAAGGCTGAAGGAGAACGACCTGTACTGGGTGTCCAAGCATCTTTTTCCATCTCCCGGTTCCTAAAAATTATCTCCAGGTTCCTAAAATCGATGCCATACCTGTACTCGATTGTGCAAAAGGAAGTCATGGCATATGGGGTATTTCATGCTGTCGTGCCTATTGAGGGTCGGGGACTCTCGTTTAAAAAGGCTGAAGGAGAACGACCTGTACTGGGTGTCCAAGCATCTTTTTCCATCTCCCGGTTCCTAAAAATTATCTCCGGGTTCCTAAAATCGATGCCATACCTGTACTCGATTGTGCAAAAGGAAGTCATGGCATATGGGGTCTTTCATGCTGTTGTGCCTGTTGAGGGTCGGGGACCATCGTATAAAAAGGCTGAAGGAGAACGACCTGTACTGGGTGTCCAAGCATCTTTTTCCATCTCCCGGTTCCTAAAACTTATCTCCGGGTTCCTAAAATCGATGCCATACCTGTACTCGATTGTGCAAAAGGAAGTCATGGCATATGGGGTCTTTCATGCTGTCGTGCCTGTTGAGGGTCGGGGACCCTCGTATAAAAAGGCTGAAGGAGAACGACCTGTACTGGGTGTCCAAGCATCTTTTTCCAGCTCCCGGTTCCTAAAAATTATCCCTGGGTTCCTAAAATCGATGCCATACCTGTACTCGATTGTGCAAAAGGAAGTCATGGCATATGGGGTCTTTCATGCTGTCGTGCCTGTTGAGGGTCGGGGACCCTCGTATAAAAAGGCTGAAGGAGAACGACCTGTACTGGGTGTCCAAGCATCTTTTTCCAGCTCCCGGTTCCTAAAAATTATCCCTGGGTTCCTAAAATCGATGCCATACCTGTACTCGATTGTGCAAAAGGAAGTCATGGCATATGGGGTCTTTCATGCTGTCGTGCCTGTTGAGGGTCGGGGACCCTCGTATAAAAAGGCTGAAGGAGAACGACCTGTACTGGGTGTCCAAGCATCTTTTTCCATCTCCCGGTTCCTAAAAATTATCTCCGGGTTCCTAAAATTGATGCCATACCTGTATTCGATTGTGCAAAAGGAAGTCATGGCATATGGGGTCTTTCATGCTGTCGTGCCTGTTGAGGGTCGGGGACCCTCATATAAAAAGGCTGAAGGAGAACGACCTGTACTGGGTGTCCAAGCATCTTTTTCCATCTCCCGGTTCCTAAAATCCATGCCATATACACGTCCCCTGATAGGGGACACCACAGTGGAAGGTACCCGGCCACAATTTCTTTGCACAAAAGGCAATCCCCAACCTGTACTCGATTGTGCAAAAGGAAGTAACCTTACCATGGGTCCCAGAACGCACTCCTTGTAATTCTCTGTCTGGTAAATTATACATCTATCAAATCTATCTATTTATCTATCAAATCTGTCTAACTATCAATCGTATCTATCAAATGTATATTGCATCTATTGATCTATGTAATTCGTATCTATCAAATGTATATCGCATCTATTGATCTATGTAATTAGTAGCTATCAAATGTATATTGCATCTATTGATCTATGTAATTCGTATCTATCAAATGTATATTGCATCTATTGATCTATGTAATTTGTATCTATCTAATGTATATTGCATCTATTGATCTATGTAATCTATGTATCTATCTATCAAATCTATCTATCTCGTGGCCGGACTGTTTTGTGACAGCCACTTGTGTTTCGGCCAAATTTGAAGTAGGAGGACCGACCAAGCATCTTTTTCCATCTCCCGGTTCCTTAAAATCCATGCCATATACACCTCCCCCGATAGGGGGAGTAACAGGTATTAAACTGATCAGAATAGTACTACTTAACACACCACTCATATCTGGTGGCACAATAGATTGCACGCGCGGTGCCCCAAATTTGAAGCAGGAGGACCGACCAAGCATCTTTTTCCATCTCCCGGTTCCTAAAATCCATGCCATATACACGTCCCCTGGCGCCGCAACTGCCTCTGGGAACCTTACCATGGGTCCCAGCCTGCACGTCTTGTAATTCTCTGTCTGGGAAATTATATATCTATCAAATATATCTATTTATTTATCAAATCTATCTAACTATCAATCGTATCTATCAAATGTATATTGCATCTATTGATCTATGTAATTCGTATCTATCAAATGTATATTGCATCTATTGATCTATGTAATTCGTATCTATCAAATGTATATTGCATCTATTGATCTATGTAATCTATGTATCTATCTATCAAATCTATCTATCTCGTGGCCGGACTGTTTTGTGACAGCCACTTGTGTTTCGGCCAAATTTGAAGTAGGAGGACCGACCAAGCATCATTTTCCATCTCCCGGTTCCTTAAAATCCATGCCATATACACCTCCCCTGATAGGAGGAGTAACAGGTATTAAACTGATCAGAATAGTACTACTTAACACACCACTCATATCTGGTGGCACAATAGATTGCACGCGCGGTGCCCCAAATTTGAAGTAGGAGGACCAACCAAGCATCTTTTTCCATCTCCCGGTTCTGAAAATCCATGCCATATACATGTCCCCTGGCGCCGCAACTGCCTCTGGGAACCTTACCATGGGTCCTAGACCGCACGTCTTGTAATTCTCTGTCTGGGAAATTATATATCTATCAAATCTATCTATTTATCTATCAAATCTATCTATCAATCGTATCTATCAAATGTATATTGCATCTATTGATCTATGTAATTTGTATCTATCAAATGTATATTGCATCTATTGATCTATGTAATCTATGTATCTATCTATTAAATCTATGTATCTCGTGGCCGGACTGTTTTGTGACAGCCACTTGTGTTTCGGCCACGAAAAAGCTAAAAAGTTAAAAAGTTAAAAAGCAGAGACATAAGTGAAGGAGCACACACGGGTCTGGAGCACTATATGGCAGCAGTTTTGCTAGAATGTTATCTATTTGCAAGAGCACTGGATGGCAGCAGTTTTGCTAGAATGTTATCTATTTGCAAGAGCACTATATGGCAGCAGTTTTGCTAGAATGTTATTTATTTGCAAGAGCACTAGATGGCAGCAGTTTTGCTAGAATGTTATCTATTTGCAAGAGCACTATATGGCAGCAGTTTTGCTAGAATGTTATCTATTTGCAAGAGCACTAGATGGCAGCAGTTTTGCTAGAATGTTATCTATTTGCAAGAGCACTAGATGGCAGCAGTTTTGCTAGAATGTTATCTATTTGCAAGAGCACTAGATGGCAGCAGTTTTGCTAGAATGTTATCTATTTGCAAGAGCACTATATGGCAGCAGTTTTGCTAGAATGTTATCTATTTGCAAGAGCACTATATGGCAGCAGTTTTCTAGAATGTTATCTATTTGCAAGAGCACTATATGGCAGCAGTTTTGCTAGAATGTTATCTATTTGCAAGAGCACTATATGGCAGCAGTTTTGCTAGAATGTTATCTATTTGCAAGAGCACTATATGGCAGCAGTTTTGCTAGAATGTTATCTATTTGCAAGAGCACTATATGGCAGCAGTTTTGCTAGAATGTTATCTATTTGCAAGAGCACTAGATGGCAGCAGTTTTGCTAGAATGTTATCTATTTGCAAGAGCACAATATGGCAGCAGTTTTGCTAGAATATTATTTATTTGCAAGAGCACTAGATGGAAGCAGTTTTTCTAGAATGTTATCTATTTGCAAGAGCACTATATGGCAGCAGTTTTCTAGAATGTTATCTATTTGCAAGAGCACTATATGGCAGCAGTTTTGCTAGAATGTTATCTATTTGCAAGAGCACTATATGGCAGCAGTTTTGCTAGAATGTTATCTATTTGCAAGAGCACTAGATGGCAGCAGTTTTGCTAGAATGTTATCTATTTGCAAGAGCACTATATGGCAGCAGTTTTGCTAGAATATTATTTATTTGCAAGAGCACTAGATGGCAGCAGTTTTGCTAGAATGTTATCTATTTGCAAGAGCACTATATGGCAGCAGTTTTGCTAGAATGTTATTTATTTGCAAGAGCACTATATGGCAGCAGGTTTGCTAGAATGTTATCTATTTGCAAGAGCACTATATGGCAGCAGTTTTGCTAGAATGTTATCTATTTGCAAGAGCACTAGATGGCAGCAGTTTTGCTAGAATGTTATTTATTTGCAAGAGCACTATATGGCAGCAGGTTTGCTAGAATGTTATCTATTTGCAAGAGCACTATATGGCAGCAGTTTTGCTAGAATGTTATCTATTTGCAAGAGCACTAGATGGCAGCAGTTTTGCTAGAATGTTATTTATTTGCAAGAGCACTATATGGCAGCAGGTTTGCTAGAATGTTATCTATTTGCAAGAGCACTATATGGCAGCAGTTTTGCTAGAATGTTATCTATTTGCAAGAGCACTAGATGGCAGCAGTTTTGCTAGAATGTTATCTATTTGCAAGAGCACTATATGGCAGCAGTTTTGCTAGAATGTTATCTATTTGCAAGAGCACTAGATGGCAGCAGTTTTGCTAGAATGTTATCTATTTGCAAGAGCACTAGATGGCAGCAGTTTTGCTAGAATGTTATCTATTTGCAAGAGCACTATATGGCAGCAGTTTTGCTAGAATGTTATCTATTTGCAAGAGCACTAGATGGAAGCAGTTTTGCTAGAATGTTATTTATTTGCAAGAGCACTATATGGCACCAGTTTTGCTAGAATGTTATCTATTTGCAAGAGCACTATATGGCAGCAGTTTTGCTAGAATGTTATCTATATGCAAGAGCACTATATGGCAGCAGTTTTGCTATAATGTTATCTATTTCCAAGAGCACTATATGGCAGCAGTTTTGCTAGAATGTTATCTATTTGCAAGAGCACTATATGGCAGCAGTTTTGCTAGAATGTTATTTATTTGCAAGAGCACTAGATGGCAGCAGTTTTGCTAGAATGTTATCTATTTGCAAGAGCACTAGATGGCAGCAGGTTTGCTAGAATGTTATCTATTTGCAAGATCACTATATGGCAGCAGTTTTGCTAGAATGTTATTTATTTGCAAGAGCACTAGATGGCAGCAGTTTTGATAGAATGTTATCTATTTGCAAGAGCACTATATGGCAGCAGTTTTGCTAGAATGTTATCTATTTGCAAGAGCACTATATGGCAGCAGTTTTGCTAGAATGTTATCTATTTACAAGAGCACTATATGGCAGCAGTTTTGCTAGAAAGCTGTCAATCAACCCGATCGTACTCGATCGGGTTGAATTGCGGTGATGTCTTTCCGCCTGCTCAGAGCAGGCGGACAGGGTTATGGAGCAGCGATCTTTAGACCGCTGCTTCATAACTGGTGTTTCTGGCGAGCCTATAGGCTCGCCAGAAACATGGGGCCTCAAGCTCCATTCGGAGCTTGATAGATAGGCCCCAATATCTCAATGAAATAAGTGGAAACCTGGTACTAACATAGAGTCGTAAACTATTCTTAGCTGTTGGCTTTGGTAGCTTAAGGCTCCATTTTTAATGACTAAATGGAAACAAGACCCTACAGAGGTATCTCTTCAACAAAGAGTATAATGGGAATGAAGCAAAATTGATAATATAAGTAATATAATATAAGTAAATTGGATAGTCAGTCTTTTTATATATGTTTTAATGAAATAGACAGTAAACAAATTGCAAAATACCTTTGTCAAAAATTCAAAGCAAGGATGAACTAACATTTTTATAGTTAAACCTCTTTGATACTGTTACATACGTAATAGAGTGGTCAGTGTTGTGGTTACCTACTAATGCTGTTATGATTATTATATGTCTATATTTGATTACCACTGTAATACATTACTTTTTATCATTTATTTACAGTAATGACTCAATGTAATGATGACTATTACTTCTATGTACCCATTTTATTTAAGTTTACACTGAGGTCTTACACAATTATGGCAAAAACCAGATTGCTAAAGGCAAAGTTTAAATGATTACACAAATGTACAAAAACTGAGTAATACATGAAAGCTTGGAAATTCTGTAGGTTGTCATGGGGCTACCAGGTCTTTTTAACATTGCATCATTCATAAATGGTTTTAGTTCCATGTTTGTGACCTTTTTCACTTTGGTGCTGAGTTTGCTTTGTTGTTCATTTGGAGCTATTCATGACATGGAGACATTCAGAATAATGCTCTTTTATTACAATCAGTCACTAATGGCCAGGGCCGCCATCAGGGGGTGACAGGGGTGACTCCTGTCAGGGGCCCAATGGGCCAGGGGGGCCCCATGAGGCAAGACATTTGACAATGCTGTAGAAATTCTATATTTAAAACCATGCATAAATTATTCCTCCTCAAAACACCCTTTTGGCAGATATGCATTTTTTTATTTCTTTATAAATATATATATATATATATATATATATATATAACATTCCAGTTTACTGCCCCTTTGTGCAAGGACTTTCCAGATGCAAGTAGGCATTTGATCTAAGATTGTTACATCTGCATAACATGTTATACTCTCAGACTAAGATTGCTCAGTGTTTGAAATGAGACAGGTTAACTTAAAACTGTTCAGTTTACACTACAGCTGACTTAATTTTGAAATACATACCAACAAGCCTAAATCCTGCATTTAACAGATCTAATGGTATGAGTACCATAGCTTATGGTTCCACCAAGACCATATGGAGTACAGCATTTTCAAAATCCATAAGTACAGCTGAGAGATGGGAACATTTGTACACTATATTTGAAGTGGTGCTCTTGGTTGGGGAAAATGGGGAAAAATCAGACAAACATATGTCAACCTTTTAAAAGTACTTTTCTTCATCTAGCCATCTACCCAGATCATTAATGTGCAATTTTGAATTCACAGAATTATTTTTGGTTGCACATTTACAAATATGATTCTTTAAAAAGTGATCTTTTTATCATGCATGTCACACACTGTTGATTTAGGGAATGCATAAATGTTTCCTCCTGTGAGTGTTTCTGTGGGTGTCTGTGTTTATGTCTTTGTGCGTTGGTTTGTGTTTCTATGAGTGTGTATGTATTTTTTTTCTGTGGGTCTCTCTGTGGGTGTGGGTGTTTATGTCTTTGTGCATTTTCTGTGGATGTCTGTGAGGGTGTGTGCATATGTCTTTGAGCTTTTTCTATTGGTGTCTCTGTGAGGGTGTGTGTATGTCTGTCTTTGTGTATTTTCTCTGGATACCTCTGCAAGGGTGAGTGTGTATGTCTGTGTTTTCTGTGGATGTCTCTGTGAGGCTGTGTGTTTTCTGTGGGTGTCTCTGTGAGGGTGTGTGTATATATGTCTTTCTGTGTTTTATGTGGTTGTCTCTATGTGTGTGTATGTTTTTGTGTGTTTTCTGAGGCTGTCTCTGTCAGCATTTCCTTGGGTGTATGTGCAAGTTTGAGTTTATGTGTGTGTGTGTCCATTGTCTGTTCCTTTTTTGGACATTTTGACCTTACTACTGATTATTCACACCTTTCTACAAACTTTGAGACTAATTAGACCTTTCCAGAAGTCTCCAATCTACCATTTAACCTTTAAAGTATTTTAGGCAGTTCAGGGCCCTTCCTTTCAGCCACTGCATGCTGTTGTCATCATTTAGTTGGCATCTTCCTTTACAAAAAGGTAATCAGAACTCCATATTTTGTTTTCTAAATCTCCTTTTTTTACAAAACGGTAGTTTACCTCATTACTTGTCAGGTCAATGTAAACAAGTGCTGAGTTTCTGTTTGGGTGTCTGTGTCTGTGTGTGTTTCTTTGCGTGTCTGCTAGAGTGTATGTATATATGTGAATCCTTATGTGTGAGTGTGTGTGTGTGTTTTTCAGTGTATGAGTGTGTCAGTCTGTGTGTTTGTATGTTACTACCTTTACAACATTTCCAAGTTTAAATAGACACTTAAGAATAAAGTGCATATACGTTTTAATCACTTGGTCAAAAATTGCAAATGTCAAAGAAGGGGGGGAGGGGGGCCCTGATCAATGGTTAAGTCAGGGGCCCCAAAATTTCTAGTGGCAGCCCTGCTAACAAATTTAATTGTATTTTCTGGTTTTGAACTTCTCTCTTGTCTCCCAGTTTAGCAACTAATATTCCAGATTATCTCTGAATTATGAAAAACCGGTTGTTTTAGGCAGTAAATCTTCCGCTATAGATTATATGCATAACAAACTCACTCCTTTTCAATCATATGATTACATGTGAGTAGTATAAACAGACCTGTCACAAGGAATAGTTCAAACACTCCGGTCTTGTAATAGTAAAACGTAGCCTTTATTGGATACAGGTTGAAATAAAAGTTCACAGACCTTAATGTTGTCGGTGCATATACAAATGAAGTACCTCTGACCCCCTTAAGCGCATCACCAGACGCGTTTCGCCATAGCTTTATCTGAATGGATGAAGATCGAAGATGCCATCTGGATGAAGACTTCTGCCCGTCTGGAGGACCACTTCTGCCCGGTTGCATGAAGATGTCTCCCGGTAAGGTGATCTTCAAGGGGTTAGTGTTAGGTTTTTTTAAAGGGGGATTTGGTGGGTTTTAGAGTAGGGTTGGTTGTGTGGGTGGTGGGTTTTAATGTTGGGGGGGATTTGTACTTTTTTTTACAGGTAAAAGAGCTGATTACTTTGGGACAATGCCCCGCAATAGGTCCTTTTAAGGGCTATTTGTAATTTAGTGTAGGGTAGGGCTTTTTTATTTTGGGGGGGCTTTTTTATTTTGTTAGGGGGATTAGATTAGGTGTAATTGGTTTAAAAAATTTGCAATTTTGTATTATTTTCTGTAATTTAGTGTTTGTTTGTTTTTTAACTTTATATAATTGTATTTAATTATAGTGTAGTGTTAGGTGTTATTGTAACTTAGATTAGGTTTTTATTTTACAGGTACTTTTGTCTTTATTTTAGCTAGGTAGTTATTAAATAGTTAATAACTATTTAATAACTATTCTACCTAGTTAAAATAAATACAAACTTGGCTGTAAAATAAAAATAAAACCTAAGATAGATACAATGTAACTATTAGTTATATTGTAGCTATCTTAGGGTTTATTTTACAGGTAAGTATTTAGTTTTAAATAGGAATAATTTAGTTAATGATAGATATTTTATTTAGATTTATTTAAATTATATTTAAGTTGGGGGGGTTAGGGTTAGACTTAGATTTAGGGGTTAATAACTTTAATATAGTGGCGGCAACGTTGGGGGCGACAGATTAGGGGTTAATAAATGTAGGTAGGTGTCGGCGATGTTAGGGACGGCAGATTAGGGGTTAATAAATATAATGTAGGTGTCGGCGATGTTGGGGGCAGCAGATTAGGGGTTAATAAGTGTAATGTTGGTGGTGGCGGTGTCCGGAGCGGCAGATTAGGGGTTAATCAATATAATGTAGGTGTCTGCGTTGTTGGGGGCGGCAGATTAGGGGTTAATTAGTGTAAGATTAGGGGTGTTTAGACTCGGGGATCATGTTAGGGTGTTAGGTGTAGACATAAATGTATTTTCCCCATAGGAATCATTGGGGCTGCGTTAGGAGCTTTATGCTGCTTTTTTTTTAGCCGGCTCTCCCCCATTGATTCCTATGGGGAAATCGTGCATAAGCACGTTCAGCCAGCTCACCGCTAACGTAAACAACGCTGGTATTGAGGTGAGATGTGGAGCAAAATTTTGCTCTATGCTCACTTTTTTGCGGTTACCGCTGGGTTTGTAAAAACCTGTAATACCAGCGCTGTCTGTAAGTGAGTGGTGAGCATAAACTGCTCGTTAGCACCGCACCGCTGTTAGTGCATGTTTCTTATAGTTGTTTTCATGTGTCTAACTAGATTTTACTGCTAAACAATTTTCTAAATTCTCCCGTTTTATTCATTCTAACCACAGCTCTTCACCTGTATTGGATTTACTTTGAAAAAGGAAGCCAAAATTCACCTGAGTTGCCATCCAATTTTTTCTCACTGGAATTCTGATGCAGGGGAAAGAGAGATAGCGATAGTAAACTTAAAACACTATTCAGATGAAGAGCTATAGTATATACATAATGAAAACCACACAGTGGAAAACTTTGCATTGAAATGCAAAAAAACAATATTCTGAACAATTAAATATAGAATATCATGAAACATGATAAATTTACCATTGGAAGAATGGAATAAAAGAAGAATGAGTTACCTTTATAGAAGTCACTCAAAAAAATTGATGATGTAGAAGGTAACTGAAAATGTAGTGATGAGCAAGACACAGAGGGGGATATTCATCAAAGTGTCAACCAAAAATTCACCAGAATTCCGCATCGTAATTGTTGCGAGATTGATCCGACCTAGTTATCAAAGCCTCAAGACCGGCAAATGTTGAAATTTGTGACGTAACATACGATCCCGCAATCTCAATCCAATGCAGATCAATGCTTACGTCATTACAGATGTTCCGAATACACATTCGGCTCTATTTGACAATTTATCAAATAGTTAACAGATACGCTCGTGGCTATTCTGACGCATCGTACCTGTTTTTCAATCCGTCACCCTTGAGGCCGCGGATGCCATAGAAATCAATGGAAGTCTGAAAGCACCAAAAGCTTATGATCGATGCTGCAAGAGAATGAAGCATACCCCTTTGATTTCTATGGTAGAAAACAAGTTACATTTACACCTAACATAAACCCCGAGTCTAAACACCGCCGATACCTCCGCAACCTAAATAAAATGTATTAACCCCTATTCCGCCGCTCCCCGACAACGCTGCAACTAAATAATCTTCTTAACCCCTAAACCTCCCACATCACCACCACTAACTAAACCTATTAACCCCTGTTCAAATCAGCCAATAGGATGAGAGCTACTAAAATTCTATTGGCTGATTTGAACAGTCAATAGGATTTCAGAAGCTCGCCTCCTATTGGCTGATTAGAATTTAACACTCAAATCAGCCAATAGGAATGCAAAGGGACGCCATCTTGAATTGTGTCCCTTGCATTGAAGCTTCAGTTTACGGTGGCGACTGTAAGAAGAGGAGCTCCGCGTCGGATGGCTTCAGGTTGGACACGCTCCGTGCCTGCTGGATGAATACTTCTTGCTGCGTGGATGATGACTTCACCTGCTGGATGAAGATAGAAGGATGGATGATGACTTCGCCGGCTGGATGGATCCTTCAGTTAGGGTTTTTATTTGGGGGGTTTGGTTGGTGGTGAGTTTTACTGTTGGAGGGTGTTTGTATTTTTTTTTTACAGCTGAAAGAGCTGATATCTTTGGGGCAATGCCCCACAAAAGGCCCTTTTAAGGACTATTGGTAGTTTATTGTAGGCTACGGTTTTTTATTTGGGGGGGGGTTATTTTGTTAGGGCTATTAGATTAGGTGTAAAAAAACTATTTTTGATAATTTGGTTTGTTATTTTTCATAATTTAGCGTTTGTTTGTTGTTTTTGTAACTTAGTGTTTGTTTGTTTTTGTAATTTAGTACTTTTAATAAGGTTTAATTGTATATTTAAATCATTTTAGTAGGGTTAGGTTTTTTTAATATGTAATTTAGTTTATTTAATTGGTAGTTTAATTTAATTTTAGTATAATAGTTAGGGTAGGTTAATTAATAGTTTAAAATTAGTTTATTTTAATTCTACAGGTAAGTTTTAATTTATATTAAGATAGGGATCTTGTAATTCTAATTTAAAGTTAAGGGGTTGTTAGGTTTAGGGGTTAATAGCTTAATTTAGTTTTTGGCGATGTGGGGGGCTGACGGTTTAGGGGTTAATAGGTTTAGTTAGTGGTGGTGATGTGGGAGGCCAGAGGTTTAGGGGTTAATAAGTTTATTTAGTGGCGGAGGTGTCGGGGAGCGGCGGGCTAGGGGTTTATAACTTTATTTAGTTTGCGGCGTTATCGGGGAGCAGCGGGATAGGGGTTAATAACTTTATTTAGGTTGCGTCAGTGACGAGATAGGGGTTAAACATTTTACTATAGTGGCGGTGTTTAGTGAAATGGAATAAATATATTTGGGAAAAACACGAATAGCAGCGTCATCGATGACTGTTAGTTAACAACAGTCCGATGCTCATCACTCCGTACTTGGTGCGCGTGTTTTTGACTGCTTTTTTTATAAATATGGAGATCGTATTCAGATCTGCGGCCGCGATGTTTGGCAAAGTTAGGTGAGCGTATTGATGCCAGCGAATGCAACATAGTTGACGCTTTGATAAATATCCCCCAGAGTCTGTATCATTTATGGTAAATATTTACCACAAGGATAAATTAATAAAACAATGCACGCAACCAGTCTGACGAAAATGGGCACATTCTATCTTAAAACACGCAGGCTAAAAGACAGATATGTCACCTTGTCCCTGCTCATCATGCTCCTACTTGAGCACGAACAGGGACAGCTTGTCACAGTGAGAAATTTTCAGTACTTTCAGGAAGAAAAATATTAAAAAAAACTCAGATTCTGTAGCTGAGAAAGCAATTCAGCAGTTCTTTACTGTAAGCATACTAATATTGTTTCTGTTACCATGGAAAATGAATAAAATTACCCAACAAAAAATATCCAGAGTTTGAACGAATTGTAACTGCATTGCTTTAAATGCAACTTGTAAAGTACACTCTTCATAAACTATCCAGCATAACAGCAATATTCACCTAAACAAGCAAGGCATGAGCTATAATTGAAAAAGGTGCAACCCTGGAAAGGATTTAACCTTTCATTTTTTTATTTCATTTTTTTACAAGCTTTCCTTATAAATACATAAAAACAGGCTGTTGGTTACAATTTAGTTGAGATGCAATAATGACGTAGGTATTAAAATATATTGGGCTAGATTACAAGTAAAGTGATAATTAACGCTTCCGCTTGAGCGATAATTGCACTAGAAATAAGATTTTTGCACTAGTCAGGTAACCTAACTAGCGCAAAAATCCGAACTTAGAATATCGTGTACATGTTCACGTGATCCAGACGTGGACCCCGTGCACACATGCCCTTAGAGAGATACAACTGCACCTCACTGACGAGGCCCACAGAAGGCCGAAACGATCGTCTGGGGTTGTTGCTTCCCTTGTTCAGAGAGGAATTGCCTGGTATTTCGGCGCTGGACTGTCATTGGGCCGGATCAGACTGATAGGCTACAGGATATTTTTTCTCTGTAAAAGGGCATAGTGTGCTAAAAGAACGCGCACCCTGAGTTGCAATAGAAATGAACAGGCATGGAAGTTATTCTAGCTTTTGTTCTATATCAGGAGTGCTGTTCTCTTTCTCTTTTTTCATATATACAGTATATATATATATATATATATATATATATATACACACCTACATATGCATCTTTACACCCAAGATCTCATATTTTTGAGCCTTTATACCTTTTGTGTGCAATATTGTTTTGAATAATTTGTATTAGATGTGTTATTATGATTGTAGTGTATTTTTGATGTGTTTTGCACAACTTTTTATTTTTGCAGAACAGTTAACCAGCGCTCTGAAGTTGCGGTAATGATTCTAGCTTAAATCTTGATTGCGCTCACGCAATCGCATTTCCACTGAACTTGTAATATGAGCAGTAAGCCCAATAAGTGCAAACCCTTGCGATAGACCCCTTATCGCTCAGGCGCAAACAATTGTGCTTCACTTGTAATCTAGCCCATTGAAAGTTTTTTGTTTTTTTTTTAAATAAAGGGTCATAGTATTTACATACAGTTCAAAGAATTGCATTAAAAATGTGCTGCTTGTGTCCAAGATTAATTTTCACCCACAACATATTTTCTACTACAATCTAAACCCAAACATTGCACTGCATTAAATCATCTCAAAGGCAAAAAGAGTTACATACTTACTGTAAATACAAGTAACTTGGGGACCTTTACAATATTTAAGGCAACCATATTCTCCTAATGTGCTCCTTCGTTTAAAAGCTGCCTGGTCCCATGGTCCCACCAGATTAAGAGCCAGACCCTCCCATAAGGACCCTCACATTCACCTAGATTACAAGTTTTGCGCTAAACAGGTTGCGCAAAGAACGCAATAAAATGAGCGGTACCACACTTTCCATAGTGCTGCCATTACGGGTTACTGAAAAACCTCCTTGTGCTGTGCATTATGGTGCGTTAAGTTCCATACCGCACAAAAGCCAAGGGCTAAGTTTACGTGCTTGTGCACACTTTCCCCCATAGACATCAATGGGGAAAGAGTGTTAGAAAAAAAACTAACACCTGCGATCGCCAGAAACGTAAATTACATTTAAACCTAACACCCTAACATAAACCCCTAGTCTAAACATCCCTAGTCCGCCTCCCAGACACTAAAAAAAAGATATTAACCCATAATCCACCGCTCCCCGACATCGCATACACTAAATAAAGTTATTAACCCCAATCTGTTGCCCCGACATCGGCGACACCTAAATAAAGTTATTAACCCTAATCTGCCGCTCCCCGACATTGCTGACACCTAAAAAAAGTTATTAACCCCTAATCAGCTGCTCCTCGACATCGCCGACACCTAAATAAAGTTATTAACCTCAATCCCCCGCCCAGACATCACTGACACCTAAATAAAGTTATTAACCCTAATCCGCCGCCCCCCCAATATCGCCAACACCTAAATAAAGTTATTAGCCCCTAATCCACCGCCCCCGACATCACTGACACCTAAATAAACTTATTAACCCTAATCCAGCGCTCCCCGACATCGCCAACACTAAATTAAGCTATTAAACCCCAATCCGCCAGCCTCCCACATCGCAAATAATAAATAAACCTATTAACCCCTAAACTGCCAGCCCCCCAACATTGTAACTAATAAACTAAACCTATTAACCCCTAAACTGCCAGACCCCCATATCGTAACTAATAAAATAAACCTATTAACACCTAAACCGCCGGACCCCCACATAGCAAAACACTAAATTAAACTATTAACCCTTAAACCTAACACCCCATAACTTTAAATTAAAAGTTACAATATTATTATCTTAAAATAAATAAAAACTTACCTGTGAAATAAAAAAAAAACTAAAATTAAACTATAAATTAACCTAACATAACTATTCTAATAAAATTAAAAAAAACTACCAATAAAAAAAAACAAAATTACAAATTTCAAAAAACCTAAAACTGCAAAAAAATAAAAAGATTACAAAAAAAAAAAAATTATTACAAAAAATAATAAACAAAATTATCAAAAATAAAAACAATTACACCTAATCTAATAGCCCTATAAAAATTAAAAGGGCCTTTTGAAGTGCATTGCCCTAAGTTAAACGGCTCTTTTGCCTTTAAAAAATACAAAGTCCCCCCAAGAGTAAAACCCCCACCCAACCAACCCCCCCAAATAAAAACCTAAGTCTAAATAAAAACTAAGGTACCCATTGCCCCTAAAGGGACATTTATATGGGCATTGCCCTTTAAAGGGCATTCAGCTCTTTTACAGTGCCCATCCCTAATCTAAAAAAAAAACACCCCAAAAAAAAATTAACACTAACCCCATAAAATCTACTCATGGTTCCTGAAGTCCGGACATCCATCTCCATCCAGGCGACGAGAAGTCTTCATCCAGGCGGCAATATCTTCATCCATCGCGGAGGCGTCTTTTATCTTCATCCAGGTGGCACTGAGGGAATTATCCAGGATCGGCGATGACATCCTGCGCGGTGTTCTCTTCATACAATCACCGATGTACACTGAAGTTGAATGCAAGGTACCCATTTAAAAATGCAGTACCTTGCATTCCTATTGGCTGATTTGATTCTTCAAATTCAAATCAGCCAATAGGATGAGAGCTATTGAAATCCTATAAGCTGATTTGAACAGCCAATAGGATTTCAGTAGCTCTCATCCTATTGGCTTTTCAAATCAGCCAATAGGATTTCAGTAGCTCTCATCCTATTGGCTGATTTGAATTTGAAGAATCAGCCAATAGGAATGCAAGGTACGCCATTTTTAAACGGGTACCTTGCATTCAACTTCAGTGTCCGGCGGTGATCGTATGAAGAGGATGCTCCACACAGGATGTCATCGCTGGTCCTGGATAGCTCTGCTCTGCGCTGCCAGGATGAAGATAGAAGATGCCCCCATGATGGATGAAGATGTCCCCGTCTGGATGAAGACTTCTCGCCGCCTGGATGGAGATGGATGTCCAGACTTCAGGAACCGTGAGTAGATATTGTGGGGTTAGTGTTAGGTATTTTGTTTTGTTTTTGGGGTGGGTTTTCTTTTAAGATTAGGGTTTGGGCAATGTAAAAGAGCTGAATGCCCTTTTAAGGGCAGTAAAAGAGCTGAATACAATTTTAAGGGCAATGCCCATACAAATGCCCCTTTAGGGGCAATGGGTACCTTAGGTTTTTTTTAGATTTAGGTATTTTTTATTTTGGGGGGTTGGTTGGGTGGTGGTTTTTACTGTTGGGGGGACTTGCAATTTTTTGTATGTAAAAGAGCTGTTTAACTTAGGGCAATGCCCTACAAAAGGCCCTTTTAAGGGCTATTGGTTGTTTATTGTAGGTTACGGGGTGTTTTTATTTTGGGGGGGCTTTTTATTTTTATAGGGCTATTAGATTAGGTGTAATTGTTTTAATTTTTGATAATTTTGTTTATTGTTTTGTAATCTTAGAGTTTTTTATTTTTCGCAATTTTAGTGTTTATTATTTTTTGTAATGTTATATTTTTTAATTTTTTTCATAGTATTAGTTTTTTTTTATATTTCACAGGTAAGTTTTTATTTATTTAAAGATAGTTATATTGTAACTTTTAATTTAAAGTTATTGGGTGTTAGGGTTAGGTGTTGCGATGTGGGGGTCCGGCAGTTTAGGGGTTAATAGGTTTTGTTTATTAGTTGCAATGTGGGGGCCTGGCAGTTTAGGGGTTAATAGCTTTATTTAGTGTTGGCGATGTAGGGGATCGGCTGATTAGGGGTTAATAGGTTTATATAGTGTTGGTGATGGGGGGCCGGTGGTTTAGGGGTTAATAGGTTTATTTTAGTGTCGGTGATGTGGGTGGGCGGCAGATTAGAGGTTAATAGGTTTAATATAGTGTTTGCAATGCAGGAAGGTGGCAGTTTAGGGGTTAACAGGTAGTTTATGGGTGTTAGTGTACTTTGTAACATGTTAGTTATGAGTTTTTGTGAAAAAAATTTGTTTCGCAATATCCATAACTACTGGTCTCAGATGGCGGAATGGAACGTGTCAGTATAGGCTGTAATGGAAGTATTTTTGTCGGACCGCAACAACCTATAATACGGCGCTATGGAAAATCCCGCACTCGAACATAATTTTTTTGAGTGCGGAATGGATGTTGCGTTACAGGCTAAAATGCTTGCGATATAGTTGTACCGCCGTGACTCATAATATGAGTTACCTGCCATTCCAGTGCAATGGCCAATTTTTCATTGGTAATAGCGGTACCGAACCATAATGCAAAACCCGTAATCTAGACCATTGTTAATTAACAACTATATTGCTCTATTGTAAAAATAAATGCATTACTGCTCTCTTCAATTAAATATAAGCATATTTTTAAATTTTATGGATTGTAGATATAAGTGTATTAACACCCAACCAGAACTAAATTACTGCATTCATTTAGGTGGAGTAGTATCATTTCCTTTCCATATTGGCTTTAAAGGGAACCTAAACACCATCTTTTTTTCTGTGATTAACTTTTTTTTTAAACGTTTTTGTATGGTTTTAAACGTTGTTGCTTACTTTGTTTATTTACCTAGCCTCTGCTCAATTATTTTTCAGTCTCAATATTACCCCTAAACCACTGCCTACTGAATGCGGTGCTAGCCGCCATGTTGTAACGTGCGTTGTCTATATAGACTGGATGCGCACTCCCTTGCAAATCCAAACCGGAAGCCTGCTTAGTGCTGTGAGCGTGCACACATATAGACATTGCGCTCACAGCATAACTAAAAAACTACTGCTGCTATAAAGTTTGCAGCTATTACCTGCTTCACTGCTAAAGCATATCTTTTGAACCGGTGTTGTGCCGTGAATGGATTCCTCATCGACAATGGTTTCCCCGGCACTCGGCAATCTATGGCGCTCTGCCCCCGCTACATCTACTCCTACTATCCTTGCCCCACTCATTACAATACTATTTTCTAACGCCTCCACATTCTTTGCGCTCCGCCCCGCTGCATCTGATCCCTGCCCTTGCCCTATTCATTCATTGTATATTTTTCATTATACCGTGCGCGTGCACGCACCATGTTTCCCCTATCAACAAATATAATATAAACATTAAAATAATGTTCCTGAAAAAGCTATCAGCAGCATAAATTAGAATATAATCATACTTTATATTTATATATATATATATATATATATATAAAGTATGATTATATTCTAATTTATGCTGCTGATAGCTTTTTCAGGAACATTATTTTAATGTTTATATTATATTTGTTGATAGGGGAAACATGGTGCGTGCACGCGCACGGTATAATGAAAAATATACAATGAATGAATAGGGCAAGGGCAGGGATCAGATGCAGCGGGGCGGAGCGCAAAGAATGTGGAGGCGTTAGAAAATAGTATTGTAATGAGTGGGGCAAGGATAGTAGGAGTAGATGTAGCGGGGGCGGAGCGCCATAGATTGCCGAGTGCCGGGGAAACCATTGTCGATGAGGAATCCATTCACGGCACAACACCGGTTCAAAAGATATGCTTTAGCAGTGAAGCAGGTAATAGCTGCAAACTTTATAGCAGCAGTAGTTTTTTAGTTATGCTGTGAGCGCATTGTCTATATGTGTGCACGCTCACAGCACTAAGCAGGCTTCCGGTTTTGGCAACATCACTTTCACCCATATCTGCAGAGAGCGGTCAGAAAGTCACATAAATGTAAAAAAAAAACTAAAAAAAATAGAACACCTATAATAAAAAAAAAGGGATTTGCATTTTAAAAACTGAAAAAAACATTATGAATAAAAAAACACAAAACCCTAATGACAAGTGTTTAAGGTCCCTTTAAAGGGACATAAAACCCACATTTTTTCTTTCATTATTTAAAAGGAGCATACAATTTTAAACAACTTTCTAATTTACTTCTATTATATAATTTGTTTTATTCTCTTGATATTCTTTGCTGAAAAGCATATCTAGATAGGCTCAGTAGCTGCTGATTTGTTCCTGCACATAGAAGCCTTGTGTGATTGGCTCACCCATGTGGATTGCTTTTTCTTCAACTAAGGATATCTTAAAACTGAAGCAAAATAAATAATAGAAGTAAATTGTAATATTGTTTAAATTTGTATTCTCTATCTGAATCATGAAAGATTTCTTTGGGGTTTAGAGCCCCTTTAATATTTTGTTCAAAGGTATATGCTATTTCCTCTAAGGCTTGTATATTTTGAATTAGGGCTTAGGTTAATATATCAGATATAAAAGATACTGTGCAAAATGGGTGAATGTGAATGCTTTGGGGCCTTCTCTATTACATGCAAAGACACAATGTACTACTATGTTTCCTGAAAACAAAATCACAAGAGTAATGTGATACTGACATCCCTTTTTATTTGTGATTTCCAAATGACTTAAACTCCCCCTAAGCTTTCATTAATATTTAAAGGTACAGTAGAGTCAAAATAAAGACATATAGGTGCTAACAAGTCTAGGTTCATGAAGACCTGATCTGGTAACAATAATACTTAGCATTTTTCCTGGATCACCTGTGCGTCATTTTGTTGGAGGCAGCTGGCCAGCTTAGCCTCAAATTGAAATCTATAAATGGTGATTTTAAAAAAACAATAATTATAGTATACCAGTTCCTTCTTAACCATAAATATCATATGATTAGATCATTGAGAGGATTTCTTAATAAATAAATAATAGTTAAAAATAATTATTCTGTTCCTACATCTGTCTGGGAATCTGACCAAAACTGTGAGGCAGAACAATGCAAAGCGATAATGTAGGAAATGGATATTACTCAACATAAAACACTTGTAAAATATAACGCCTCTAAAAACAGCTGCAATAAAACTGCACCAAGACTTTCATCATTCAGTCCATTTAAACAAATTTCAATTATACTTGTTTTCTTGGCAGTTAAGATACTCCAAAAAAAATAATAATATTTGATTCAGTTTTTTCGATATCGAACAAGAATTTCATAAAGATTGGAATTGAGGCCTAAAATGAATTAACAAAATAGGAGGCGCTGTAGGGAAATCTGTGTCTGCCATCGTTCTTTATAATGGTTTCATCTTTGTAGCTGCTTTACATTAGGGGATTTTGGTTCTTACTCAGGCTTACTACTTATCTGTCTTTGTAGCCTTGTAGCTTTTTCAGTTGGAAATAGCACACAGAAAGATTTGTCTGGCATAAATTACCATAAATCTCATTACTTGGCGATAGCTGCTAAGGCATCAACAAACTGAATTTAGTATGTCAATGTCTCATAACCAACACTTTAAAATAATAGAAAAACCCATTGCTTGGTTTATATCAACTACTATTGCTGCTCTTCTTCATTTTTTAATACATAATTTTGTAAGGAAAAATGTCCATAACCAAGTAAATTGTCCAAGAAAATGTAAGAATTTGTGTATAGAAAGTGACATTATGTTGGTGATCCTTCCACGAGAAAGACTTATATCTCATATGAGAAATTAGAATAGGAACCATCATCTTCATCATATTCCTAAGTGGCTCAAAGTACTTAGTTCACTGAGATTTCAAAGAATTTTCCAGTCAAAAAAGGATGTTTGCCCACAGTGTATCTTACTTATAATTTAGAGTTGATGACTTAGCTTCTTAGAATAACATAACAGCTAGAGATTCATTTTAGTGGTACCTAGTGATTAAATGTACTACTAATAGCAAAATACATTCTTTTTACCTTGTATCGTCAAAAGTAATACTGGCAGCTATAAACTGGTATAATTATGATACACAACCACCAAATCTGTCTAACATGGCAAATTGAATATAAGGAATTAACATGTCAAAACATTTTTTAGTTAGTGTACGGAGAGTCAGATGCAAACAAGATAAAAAAGTAAACAGTATGCATAAGCAATCAGCAATGATCAATACAACATAGGTATATATGTGTAAAATCATATTTATGCAATATTCATGTTATGTTATACTGTGTATTTACTGTAAATATTTCACATTTCAATGTTCTGTACATAGCAGAATATATTCTGAGTATTTATAAATAGATATTCCTATATATATCTGTATATATTTATACCTATATATAATCATGTATATATATATATTTTTATATATATATATATATATATATATATATATATATAGATATATAGATAGATAGATAGATAGATAGATAGATACAGTTCATTTATCCTTCCAGAGAATAAAACCCTGCTGTGTAGGGGTATTTGTGCAGTGATATTCTGATGTAATAAATTCATCATTTTTGAAGACCGGTGAGTACAGCGTTTTATTCTCTGGAAGGATAAAGGAACTGTATCTGTATGTGTTACGCAGCTGGAATTGGATATGTATATATATATTTACTGTATATATATATATACACACACACAGTGTATTGTTCCAAAAAAACATCAGATATATATAGAAATATTTATTTATGAAAAATAGAACATATGCCTGTATGTAAAGATCATTGGAATGTGAAATCTTCATATTTTCATATCGGGTTAACGCACATGAGAATATGCAATGGGGTTTCCGCATGAGTAGGGTGTTTTTTTATTTGACTTTGCTTAATTGATTTCTATGGGGAATACATTGTGAATTCGCACACAATATTCTAATTTTGGCTTTTTGCCCTCATCGGGTTAGCGCACAAGCGAAAACAGTTTACTTTCAACTCAAAATACGAGTGCAACTTGCCGAGTACAAAAAGTCGAACTTCTAGCAGAGTTAACACTTGAATGGGAGCGTTAATTAGCTCTCCATTTGTAATCTGGACATTAATCTGATAATCTCTATGAAAAAAAGAAATCCAATAATAAATTATCTCTTGTGCCATAAATATTACAAAGGTTATTATAATGGGCTACTTTAGGTTGGATTGTTTTTTTTTTTATTGAGAGAGGAACCTCTGCAAGGAAGCAGATTAGAAGACCTGATCCTACTGGCTGGAAGAGGCAGAAGAATTACAATTCTTCTACTTTTGGTAAGAAAATTTAAAGGTTATTCAGGTATCATAGCACACTTAAAATGGATGGACTTGTCCCTTTCCACCAGTGTAGCAGATTTAGCTTCAGCATCTTTAGCTTCACTTAGTGCGCAATGCGCATGCAAAATTTGCTGTGTACGAGCGTAACTCAATGTACACAATATACAACCACCATTCGCATCCTCAACCCCATGGACATAGTGAGGCCCATTTAACAAGCTCCGTAGGGAGCTTGTGGGCCCGTGTTTCTGGCGAGTCTTCAGACTCTAAAGACCGCTGCTCCATAACCCTGTCCGCCTGTTCTGAGCAGGCGGACAGGAATCGCCAGAAATCAACCAGATCGAGTACGATCGGGTTGTTTGACACCCCCCTGCTGGCGGCCGATTGTGAGCTGCTTGTGCAATGCTGAATACGGAGAGTGTATTGCTCTCCGTATTCAGCAAGGTCTTGCGGACCTGATCCGCAGTGTCGGCCTTTCTTAAATAGGGGCCAGTGAGTTTACATGTAGGAGGGATCAGAAAGCCATTATAACATTTTAGAAACGTATTTGTTTTTTACCGGAATGGGAATACAAATGTTCGTGGGGGTAGTGTGATCACTGGGCAAGCATTACAATAATGTAAGTACAGATGCAGTGTATACTGTCACTTTAAACACAAAATTATATTCTCAAGGGAAAAGGTAATATTTTTGTATAGTTTATTAAGTGATATCATAAATACATGTATTAATATATATTAATACAGTTTAGATTTATTGTTTATAAGTTATTAGTGTATAGTTGGATCACTATATATTCTGATGCATTTGCTTCCTACAATTTGTAAAGGTGACTTAAAAACGCATTGATGTAGGAGAATTAATTCTATTCAATATATTACAGCAAAATGTGTGGCATTTAAAGTTTAAATGTATAATCAACAATTGCCCAGGACAGAAAGTTTTATATTATTATAATGTGTTTTTGTGCTTTATATATAAATGTTATGATCTTGGTAAAAACGTATAATTCTAGTTAACATTTCCTATAAAAAAATTAAAATGACAAAGTGACATAGCATATCTACACGTCACTTTTTTCTGCTTACGGGAAAAACAGAAAGCTGTCAAACTGTCAGGATATAAATATCAACATTAAAAGCAGTTCATATGAAATACTGTGCTCCCTGACATTTACATGTTGGTATTCAGCATCAAAGTGTGCACAGTAGCATTGCCGGCAGGAATGGAAGCACTGACAGTATACCTTGGCCACTTGCCTTCAGGTAGTGATGTAGGCAGCTTTATACACTAATGAACACATCTCCCTAGGTCCTTCTTGCCCTTACTGCTGTATTTTGCACTCAAAAGTACTACTTGGGTGTACCATGATCCTCAGCCATGGTGGGAAGATTTGACCTTGTACTTCAGATAATTCAGGTCTTTACAGATCTAATTGTTTAAGCCCTGATCTTTTTCTTGTAAGCAGACAACATTCAGTTGTATAAAATGTATAAATGTGTCTCTTCCTTGACCTGGAGTTACAGAAGATTCTATTCTGCGGACTATTTCAATATGTTCAACTTAAAAATAATTATTTATAATGCCTATGGCCTCTAGTTATCAAGGTCTGTCGGACCTGATCTGACAGTGCGGATCAGGTCCGCAAGACCTCGCTGAATACGGTGAGCAATACGCTCGCCGTATTCAGCATTGCACCAGCAGCTCACAAGAGCTGCTGGTGCAATGCCGCCCCCTGCTGACTCGCGGCCAATGGGCCGCCAGCAGGGAGGTGTCAATCAACCCGATCGTACTTGATCAGGCGGACAAGTTATGGAGCAGCGATCTTTGTGACCGCTGCTTCATAACTGCTGTTTTTGGAGCTTGATAAATATGCCGCCAATGTGTTTTTTTTAGTGCCTACTTTGGAATATGGTGTTTGATTTGCCGGCCTTTAATTTATCTATATTTCATGGAAAGGTCCTGAAGTAATCAGCAATTTCCCCAGGTGCTTCAGGCCCATATGTTAATTTATCTCTATTTGAGCAAGTTCACCGCTTACAAAAGGTGCCCTGGGATTCACAAACCGTGTATGAGACATTCTTAAAGGCACAGAAAAATAAATATGAAACTATCATGATTCAAATAGTGCATGCAGTTTTTTTGAGGTTTTTTTACATTTACTTCTATTATCTATGTTGCTTTGTTCTATTAGTATCCTTTGTTGGAAAGCATACCTAGGTAGGCTCAGGAGCAGCAATGTTCTACTGAGAGCTAGCTGCTGATTGGTTGTTGCACATGTATGACTCTTGTTATTGACTCACCTGATGTGTTCAGCTAGCTCCCAATAGAGCATTGCATGCCCTTTAACACAAACAATGTCAAGAGAATGAAGCAAATGTGATTAGAGAAGTAAATTGGAAAGTTATTTAACATTGTATGCTCCATATGAATCATGTCCCTTTAAAACTGAGTTAGTAACTGATGTTGTGTTTACCCAAAAGAAAACATTGGGGCCTATCTATCAAGCTGTCAACCGCAAATACGCCGAAATGTTGTGAGCTTGATCCGACCTAGTTATCAAAGCCTACAGATCTGCAAAAGTTGAAATTTGTGACGTAACATGTGATCCGCCGGTCTCAATCCGACGCAGATTGATGCTTACGTCATTACAGATGTTCCAAATATACATTCAGCTCTATCTGACACTTTTTCCAAGTTATCAAACTTTTAACAGGTACGCTTGCAGCTATTCCGGCCCAGCGTACCTGGTTTTCAATCCGACACCCTGGAGGCCGCGGATGCCATAGAAATCAATGGGAGTCTGAAAGCAGAGAAAGCTTATGTTCGATGCTGCCAGATATCCCATTGATTTCTATGGTTGAAAAAACAAGTTACGTTTACACCTAACACCCTAACATAAACCCCAAGTCTAAACACCCCTAATCTGCCGCCCCCACATCGCTGCAACCTAAAAAAAGTTATTAATCCCTATTCTGCCGCTCCCCGCCACTAAATAAACGTATTAACCCCTAAACCTCTGGCCTCCCACATCACTACCACTAACTAAACCTATTAACCCCTAAACTGTCATCCCCCCACATCGCCAAAAAATAAATTAAGCTATTAACCCCTAAACCTAACAACCCGCTAACTTTAAATTAAAATGACAACATCCCTATCTTCAAAAAAATTTAAACTTACCTGTAGAATTAAAATAAACTATATTAAACTATAAATTAACCTACTCTAACTATTAGCCTACAATTAAATTAAACTACCAATTAAATTAAATAAATTACATATTAAAAAACCTAACCCTACTCAAAATAATTAAATATACAATTAAACATTATTAAAAGTACTAAATTACAGAAAAAAACAAAAACTAAGTTACAAACCCCCCCACTAAATTACGAAAAATAAAAAACCACATTATCAAAAATAAAAAAGAATTACACCTAATCTAATAGCCCTATCAAAATACCCCCCCCCCAAAAAAAACAAAAAACCCTAGCCTACAATAAACTACCAATGGCATTGCCCCCCAAAAATCAGCTCTTTTACCTGTAAAATACAAACACCCCCAACAGTAAAACCCACCACCCAACCAGGCAACCCCCCCAAACAATTATATAAAATAACCTAAGCTCCCCATTGCCTTGAAAAGGGCATTTGTATGGGCATTGCCATTAAAAGGGCATTTAGCTCTTTTACATGCCCAGACCCTAATCTAAAAATAAAACCCAACCAAAAAACCCTTTAAAAAACCTAACACTCGGGGTGGAGCTTGGCCGCTTAGAGAGATGGCCGTGTAGTTGAATAGCTCCTAGGCCCACGTCTGCTATTCCCAGCAAAATTAGCCCAATACACTAACCCAAATATTACCTGTCAGGGGGCAAGCTACATCAGAGTTCGGGGAGGACAGAAAAATAGGAGACGCGGCAGACTGCTAACATCGCAGACAGATCCCCTGCATAGCCAGACCCGCGCATCAGCTAAGTGAAGCCGCGCCATCTTGGCAGACCTTGCTCACACGCAGACCCGAAAGCTGCAGGGATCTGGACGGCTGAAACAGAAGGCGGCTAATGTGACTATCATAAATTAGCAAATTAGTCACACAGCTGGTCTCCGGTGAACGGTGAGCACAAGCCCTATACACTTACCCTTAAGCCGCCCGACATTGCCGCACTAGCTCTCCCAGGGGGACTCCTCTATGGCTTAATACCGCCACAATCTTAACCGGCTTGCTCTCATAGGAGGGACCTTATTTCAGGGGCATAAAACACAGTGGCATAAAAAGCACACGCAAGTACAGGAGCCCCTATAAGTTAGAAAAAGAAAATGTGGAGTGATATGTAGATAGGACTCAACTAGCTTCCCCAAATCTGATATGCTCCCAATATCAGATGTGTAGAAATGTGCAAATAGGGGTGGGTGTGGGGAGCGCTCTAAAAGAGCTGTGAGTATAAACTGTGATTAGAGTGTGTATAAACTATGATAGAATGTGTATGGATTTACCAAAATTTCACAAATATAATTTCCTTGAATCGTGTTAGAAGTGTATCGACTCAGATGCAATAAACAATGTGTCGGTTTGTTGGAAAAAAGTTTCCCTGCGTGGTTCTGGTGTTAAATAGTGTCTCTCCAAAAATATGTGAACAAATAAACAAACAAAAAGCTGACTCTCAAAATTCCTCAAGGACAATTTTATAAAAACTCTTCTATTTCTTCAAGATGTGTATTAGTGTATCCACCGTGTATTATCACTGTACCTCTAAATTAATTAATACACAAATAATACTTCTAAATGAATAAACAAACAAATCGTGATAAATTTAAAAAGACATTTACTAAGATAAAAAACAAAAAACAATATAAAATCGTTTCAGTAGTATTATATGGTTGTACCATACAGTGAATCTGTTTAGAGCATATGGGGGTACATCCTTATCGTATAAAATTGCTGAAAGTTCGGATTTGTAATCCTTGTGATTTTCTTAAGTTGTGGCCACAACTTAAGAAAATCACAAGGATTACAACCATATAATACTACTGAAACAATTTTATATTGTTTTTTGTTTTTTATCTTAGTAAATGTCTTTTTAAATTTATCACTATTTGTTTGTTTATTCATTTAGAAGTATTATTTGTGTATTAATTCATTTAGAGGTACAGTGATAATACACGGTGGATACACTAATACACATCTTGAAGAAATAACATAATTTATGTAAGAACTTACCTGATAAATTCATTTCTTTCATATTAGCAAGAGTCCATGAGCTAGTGACGTATGGGATATACATTCCTACCAGGAGGGGCAAAGTTTCCCAAACCTTAAAATGCCTATAAATACACCCCTCACCACACCCACAATTCAGTTTAACGAATAGCCAAGAAGTGGGGTGATAAGAAAAAAGTGCGAAAGCATATAAAATAAGGAATTGGAATAATTGTGCTTTATACAAAATCATAACCACCACAAAAAAAGGGCGGGCCTCATGGACTCTTGCTAATATGAAAGAAATGAATTTATCAGGTAAGTTCTTACATAAATTATGTTTTCTTTCATGTAATTAGCAAGAGTCCATGAGCTAGTGACGTATGGGATAATGACTACCCAAGAAGTGGATCTTTCCACACAAGAGTCACTAGAGAGGGAGGGATAAAATAAAGACAGCCAATTCCTGCTGAAAATAATCCACACCCAAAATAAAGTTTAACGAAAAACATAAGCAGAAGATTCAAACTGAAACCGCTGCCTGAAGTACTTTTCTACCAAAAACTGCTTCAGAAGAAGAAAATACATCAAAATGGTAGAATTTAGTAAAAGTATGCAAAGAGGACCAAGTCGCTGCTTTGCAGATCTGGTCAACCGAAGCTTCATTCCTAAACGCCCAGGAAGTAGAAACTGACCTAGTAGAATGAGCTGTAATTTTCTGAGGCGGAGTTTTACCCGACTCAACATAGGCAAGATGAATTAAAGATTTCAACCAAGATGCCAAAGAAATGGCAGAAGCTTTCTGGCCTTTTCCAGAACCGGAAAAGATAACAAATAGACTAGAAGTCTTACGAAAAGATTTCGTAGCTTCAACATATTTCAAAGCTCTAACAACATCCAAAGAATGCAACGATTTCTCCTTAGAATTCTTAGGATTAGGACATAATGAAGGAACCACAATTTCTCTACTAATGTTGTTGGAATTCACAACTTTAGGTAAAAATTCAAAAGAAGTTCGCAACACAGCCTTATCCTGATGAAAAATCAGAAAAGGAGACTCACAAGAAAGAGCAGATAATTCAGAAACTCTTCTGGCAGAAGAGATGGCCAAAAGGAACAAAAAACTTTCCAAAAAAGTAATTTAATATCCAATGAATGCATAGGTTCAAATGGAGGAGCTTGAAGAGCCTCCAGAACCAAATTCAAACTCCAAGGAGGAGAAATTGACTTAATGACAGGCTTTATACGAACCAAAGCTTGTACAAAACAATGAATATCAGGAAGAATAGCAATCTTTCTGTGAAAAAGAACAGAAAGAGCAGAGATTTGACCTTTCAAGGAACTTGCGGACAAACCCTTATCTAAACCATCCTGAAGAAACTGTAATATTCTCGGTATTCTAAAAGAATGCCAAGAAAAAAGATGAGAAAGACACCAAGAAATATAAGTCTTCCAGACTCTATAATATATCTCTCTGGATACAGATTTACGAGCCTGTAACATAGTATTAATCACAGAGTCAGAGAAACCTCTTTGACCAAGAATCAAGCGTTCAATCTCCATACCTTTAAATTTAAGGATTTCAGATCCTGATGGAAAAAAGGACCTTGAGACAAAAGGTCTGGTCTTAACGGAAGAGTCCACGGTTGGCAAGAGGCCATCCGGACAAGATCCGCATACCAAAACCTGTGAGGCCATGCCGGAGCTACCAGCAGAACAAACGAGCATTCCTTGAGAATCTTAGAGGTTACTCTTGGAAGAAGAACTAGAGGCGGAAAGATATAGGGAGAATGATACTTCCAAGGAAGTGATAATGCATCCACTGCCTCCGCCTGAGGATCCCGGGATCTGGACAGATACCTGGGAAGTTTCTTGTTTAGATGAGAAGCCATCAGATCTATTTCTGGAAGTTCCCACATTTGAACAATCTGAAGAAATACCTCTGGGTGAAGAGACCATTCGCCCGGATGCAACGTTTGGCGACTGAGATAATCCGCTTTCCAATTGTCCATACCTGGGATATGAACCGCAGAGATTAGACAGGAGCTGGATTCCGCCCAAACCAAAATTCGAGATACTTCTTTCATAGCCAGAGGACTGTGAGTCCCTCCTTGATGATTGATGTATGCCACAGTTGTGACATTGTCTATCTGAAAACAAATGAACAACTCTCTCTTCAGAAGAGGCCAAGACTGAAGAGCTCTGAAAATTGCACGGAGTTCCAAAATATTGATCGGAAAATCTCACCTCCTGAGATTCCCAAACCCCTTGTGCCGTCAGATACCCCCACACAGCTCCCCAACCTGTAAGACTTGCATCTGTTGAGATTATAGTCCAGGTCGGAAGAACAAAGAAGCCCCCTGAACTAAACGATGGTGATCTGTCCACCATGTCAGAGAGTGTTGTAAAATCGGTTTAAAGATATTAATTGAGATATCTTTGAGTAATCCCTGTACCATTGGTTCAGCATACAGAGCTGAAGAGGTCGCATGTGAAAACGAGCAAAGGAGATCGCATCTGATGCGGCAGTCCTAAGACCCAACATTTCCATGCATAAGGCTACCAAAGGGAATGATTGAGACTGAAGGTTTTGACAAGCTGATATCAATGTTAAACTTCTCTTGTCTGACAAGGACAGAGTCATAGACACTGAATTTATCTAGAAACCTAAAAAGGTTACCCTTGTCTGAGGAATCAATGAACTGATTGGTAAATTGATCCTCCAACCATGAACTTGAAGAAACAACACAAGTCGATTCGTATGAGATTCTTCGAAAATGAGAAGACTGAGCAAATACCAAGATATCGTCCAAATAAGGAAATACCAAAACCCTATTCTCTGATTACAGAAAGAAGGGCACCGAGAACCTTTGAAAAAAATTCTTGGAACTGAGGCTAAGCCAAACGGTAGAGCCACAAAACTGGTAATGCTTGTCTAAAAAGAGAATCTCAGACACTAAAAGTGATCTGGATGAATCGGAATATGCAGATACACATCCTGTAAATCTATTGTAGACATATAATGCCCTTGCTAAACAAAAGGCAGGATAGTCCTACAGTAACCATCTTGAATGTTGGTATCCTAACATAACGATTCAATAATGATAGATCCGGAACTGGTCTGAAGGAATTGACCTTCTTTGGTACAATGAAGAGATAAAATAAAACCCCAGCCCCTGTTCCAGAACTGGAACTGGCATAAATACTCCAGCCAACTCTAGATCTGAAACACATTTCAGAAATGCTGAGCCTTTGCTGTGTTAACTGGGACACGGGAAAGAAAAGAATCTCTTAGCAGGAGGCCTTAACTTGAAGCCAATTCTGTACCTTTCTGAAACAATGTTTCTGAAACCAGAGATTAAGAACGGAATTGATCCAAATTTCTTTGAAGAAAACGTAATCTGCCCCATACCAGCTGAGCTGGAATAAGGGCCGCACCTTCATAGGTACTTAGGAGCTGGCTATAGGTTTCTATAAGGCTTGGATATATTCCAAACTGGAAATAGTTTCCAAACTGATACCGCTCCTGAGGATGAAGGATCAGGCTTTTGTTCCTTGTGAGGAAAGGAACGAAAATGATTATTTACCCTGGAAAGAAAGGGAAAGCAAAGTTGACTTAGAAGACATGTCAGTATTCCAAGTTTAATCCATAAAGCTATTCTAGCTAAAATAGCTAGAGACATATACCTGACATCAACTCTAATGATATCAAAAGATGGTATCACCAATAAAATTATTAGCATGTTATAGAATAAAAATAATGCTATAAAATTATGATCTGTTACTTGTTGCGCTAAAGCTTCTAACCAAAAAGTTGAAGCTGCAGCAACATCCGCTAAAAATATAGCAGGTCTAAGAAGATTACCTGAACATAAGTAAGCTTTTCTTAGAAAGGATTCAATTTTCCTATCTAAAGGATCCTTAAATGAAGTACTATCTGCCGTAGGAATAGTAGTACATTAGTAGGAGTAGAGACAGCCCCATAACCTTAGGGATTTTTGTCCCAAAAAACTCTAATCTGTCAGATGGCACAGGATATAATTTGCTTAAACGTCTAGAAGGAGTAAATAAATTACCCAAATTATTCCATTCCCTGGAAATTACTTCAGAAATAGCATCAGGGAGATAAAACACTTCTGGAATAACTACAGGAGATTTAAAAACCTTATTTAAACGTTTACATTTAGTATCAAGAGGACCGGAATCCTCTATTTCTAATGCAAATAACACTTCTTTAAGTAAAGAACGAATAAATTCCATCTTGAACAAATACAAAGATTTATCAGCATCAACCTCTGAGACAGAAACCTCAGAACCAGAAGAACCATTATCAGTATCAGAATGATGATGTTCATTTAAAAATTCATCTGAAAAAAGAGAAGTTTTAAAAGACTTTTATCTATACTAGAAGGAGAAATAACAGACATAGCCTTCTTAATGGATTTAAAAAATAAAATCTCTTATGTTATCAGGAACACTCTGAAAATTAGATGTTGACGGAACAGCAACAGGTAATGTAACAGTACTAAAGGAAATTTTATCTGCATTAATAAGTTTGACATGACATGCAATACAAAAAACAGCTGGAGAAAACAGATACCAAAAGTTTATAGCAGATACACTTAGCTTGGTAGCTCCAGCATTGTGCAGTGATTTTCCTGAAGTATCTTCTGACTCAGTTGCAACGTGGAACATCTTGCAATATGTAAAAGAAAAAAACAACATATAAAGCAAAATTGATCAAATTCCTTAAATGACAGTTTCAGGAATGGGAAAAAATGCCAAAGAACAAGCTTCTAGCAACCAGAAGCAATAAAAAATGAGACTTAAATAATGTGGAGACAAAAGTGACGCCCATATTTTTTCGCGCCAAATAAGACGCCCACATTATTTGGCGCCTAAATGCTTTTTGGCGCCAAAAATGACCCCACATCCGGAACGCCGACATTTTTGGCGCAAAATAACGTCAAAAAATGACGCAACTTCCGGCGACACGTATGACGCCGGAAACGGAAATAGAATTTTTGCGTCAAAAAAGTCTGCGCCAAGAATGACGCAATAAAATGAAGCATTTTCAGCCCCCGCGAGCCTAACAGCCCACAGGGAAAAAGTCAAATTTTAAGGTAAAAAATGTTAAATTAAAATGCATTATCCCAAATATGAAACTGACTGTCTGAAAAATAAGGAAAGTTGAACATTCTGAGTCAAGGCAAATAAATGTTTGAATACATATATTTAGAACTTTATAAACAAAGTGCCCAACCATAGCTAGGAGTGTCACAGAAAATAAGACTTACTTACCCCAGGACACTCATCTACATATAGCAGATAGCCAAACCAGTACTGAAACGAGAATCAGCAGAGGTAATGGTATATATAAGAGTATATCGTCGATCTGAAAAGGGAGGTAAGAGATGAATCTCTACGACCGATAACAGAGAACCTATGAAATAGACCCCGTAGAAGGAGATCACTGCATTCAAATAGGCAATACTCTCCTCACATCCCTCTGACATTCACTGCACGCTGAGAGGAAAACCGGGCTCCAACTTGCTGCGGAGCGCATATCAACGTAGAATCTAGCACAAACTTACTTCACCACCTCCATCGGAGGCAAAGTTTGTAAAACTGAATTGTGGGTGTGGTGAGGGGTGTATTTATAGGCATTTTAAGGTTTGGGAAACTTTGCCCCTCCTGGTAGGAATGTATATCCCATACGTCACTAGCTCATGGACTCCTGCTAATTACATGAAAGAAAGAAGAGTTTTTATAAAATTGTCCTTGAGGAATTTTGAGAGTCAGCTTTTTGTTTGTTTATTTGTTCACATATTTTTGGAGAGACACTATTTAACACCAGAACCACGCAGGGAAACTTTTTTCCAACAAACCGACACATTGTTTATTGCATCTGAGTCGATACACTTCTAACACGATTCAAGGAAATTATATTTGTGAAATTTTGGTAAATCCATACACATTCTATCATAGTTTATACACACTCTAATCACAGTTTATACTCACAGCTCTTTTAGAGCGCTCCCCACACCCACCCCTATTTGCACAGCCCCTATAAGTTATGCAGCCTATCTCAGCCAATTGAAGTGGAGGTATTTTTTGAAGGCCATATACTACTGAATAGCTTTTCACAGTCAGCCTTAAAGGGCCCCCATCAGCACACACTCAGAAATAACAGAAGAACTGTACAACACTGGACATCCCCTTACTCACAATACATAAGTTCCTAAAAGGACAGCTCTGGCCAGCATTGGGTCTTTAATAAAGAGAGGTGCTGGAAATCTTTATTAGGAATTGTAAAGATCCCTATTAGGCAATAAGGCGTTACTTTGCATGGTGTGGTAGGCGGATTGATGTGGGAACCTGCAGCAAGTTTGTACATCTGAGTAGCAAGGAGAGTAAATAAAACACCACAGAAAATCTATACATACTTAACCTGCTTGGAGTGGGGGAATCCCTTAGGCTTATACCTTGGACATGCCAGGTAAAAGAACACATAAGTTAGACACCCCATCCACCGCTCGAACAATGCAAAATTACTTAAAACAATCAGACTCCAACCAATCTTCTTCTACTGATGCGTTAAACCAGAATATACAAAAAGCAGACATGCAGAACAAATCCTCCCAAGCCACAAATCCTGCAGATATCAGACCTGAAATCGCTCTGCACCAAAGAAGATGTTAAGGAAATGATGTCTGAGGTAAATAATTGGTATGGGGAGATAAAGAAAGATCTAACAAGGGTCGTACAAAGAGTCACAAATCTGGAGGAGAACCACAACACCACCTTTAATGTCATTCAACACGTATCCCACCTGGCATACGAACAAGAAGAAACAATCCACCATCTTCTGGAAAAAGTAGAGGACTTAGATAACCGGGGAAGGAGGAACAACCTCCGTGTCAGGGGTATACCTGAAAGCATACAACCATCGGCCCTGGAGGGCTGCCTCCAGAGCTTATTTCGGACCCTAAAGGGAGACGAAGGGGCACCAGACATAAATATTGAAAGAGTCCATAGAGCACTATGGGCAAAACCACCCCCAAAAGGCACCTCTGAGAGACGTCATCCTAAAACTTCTACACTTTAAAGACAAAGAGGATATAATGAAGCATGCCAGACAGAAGTAGGACTTTACACATGCGAGAAACAGAATACAAATCTTCGCAGATCTAAGCCCCACCACTTTACAGAAGAGGAGAGATCTCAGCCACATCACCACGACTCTAAGAGAACAAAACATCTAATACAGATGGGGCTTCCCAGTGAGCATCATCACCACTAAAGGAGACACCACTGCCATATACAGATCTCAAGATGACCTGTCATGTTTCTGCGAAATTTTATGGATTAACATCAAACCTACAGATCCGAATCACCAAGACACAATGGAACACTCCGCTTTGCCAAGAGGAAACAGCTTCCTGCCAAGAGAGAACCGCAGAGATGGGGATAGCAATCAACCCGCTGCGGCTAACAGAGACACAGTTACTACTGGGGGTATGACCTAGTCCACAACTGCCTCCTGATGGGACTTTGAACTCTTCCAAAAAGGGCTACAGGTTGTAAATGTATCTTCATTATAATTGTAAAATTTGCATTTATGGGATTGCAGACGTGGGGTACCACCTTTCTACTGTTTAAATTTGTTACTTGTTATAGAGAATCTTGTTTGTTGTTTCTATTGCTGGCACCTATTCAACAGTATTTTTCTCTCAAACTTGATTGGTTTCATAATTAGAATATTTGTGTATAACTAGAAACCTTTAGACTACTTTTCACATCAGTGGTACATATATAGGGTGCTACAGTGTTTAGATAACGACTCCAATCCCTGACCACTCTTCTTTAGAGACGGTGACGTCATAAGATAACAAGTGTCACTAGCCACCTTCCGCATAAGACACACATTTGACTGATTTGCTTCACAACAATGGCGACTGATTCTGAACCAAACACAAGGTCATTTACACTGATCTCTATTAATGCAAAGGGTTTAAACAGTCCGGAGAAACGATCAATAGCCTTTCGCCAATTGCACCACGCCTCAGTGGACATACTCTTCATTCAAGAGACCCACTTTCAAATAGGGAAGGAACCAGCGTTTCTCCATCAGAGATACAAAACAGCCTATTTGGCATCAGGAAAGGAAAAAAAGTGCGGAGTAGGGATCATATTCAACAACTCAGTCAACTTCACACCCACTCACACACTTAAAGACCAAAAGGGCAGGTATATCATAATTTCTGGCCTTTTATATAACAACTATGTAACTTTTGCAAATATCTACCTCCCAAATACGGGCCAACACTTACACCTAGATTTAGAGATTTGCATTAGAAGGGGTGCGTTAGCTACACATGTTTTTTTCCCCCCACACCTTTTAAACAACGCTGGTATTGAGAGTTCTCTGAAGGGCTGCGTTAGGCTCCAAAAACGGAGCGTACAGGCATATTTACCGCCACTTCAACCCTTAATACCAGCGTTGCTTACGGACGCGGCCAGTTTCAAAAACGTGCTCGTGCACGATTCCCCCATAGGAAACAATGGGGCAGTTTGAGCTAAAAAAAAACTAACACCTGCAAAAAAGCAGCGTTCAGCTCCTAACGCAGCCTCATTGTTTCCTATGGGGAAACACATCCTAAGTCTGCACCTAACACCCTAACATGAAACCCGAGTCTAAAAACCCCTAACCTTACACTTATTAACCCCTAATCTGCCGTCCCCGCTATCGCTGACACCTGCATTACACTTTTAACCCCTAATCTTCCGCTCCGGACACCGCCGCAACCTACATTATAGCTATGTACCCCTAATCTGCTGCCCCTAACATCGTCGACACCTATATTATATTTATTAACCCCTAATCTGCCCTCCCCAACGTCGCCGCTACCTACCTACACTTATTAACCCCTAATCTGCCGACCGGACCTCGCTGGCACTATAATAAATGTATTAACCCCTAAACCGCCTCACTCCCGCCTCAAAAACCCTTTAATAAATAGTATTAAGCCCTAATCTGCCCTCCCTAACATCGCTGACACCTAACTTCAAGTATTAACCCCTAATCTGCCGACCGGACCTCACCACTACTATAATAAATGTATTAACCCCTAAAGCTAAGTCTAACCCTAACACCCCCCTAAGTTAAATATAATTTAAATCTAACGAAATAAAATAAATCTTATTAAATAATAATTACATTGTAGCTATTTTAGGATTAATATTTATTTTACAGGCAACAGGTAACCAGGTACAATAGCTATTAAATAGATAATAACTATTTAATAGCTACCTAGTTAAAATCATTACAAAATTACCAGTAAAATAAATCCTAACCTAAGTTACAATTAAACCTAACACTACACTATCAATAAATTAATTAAATAAACTACCTACAATTATCTACAATTAAATCAACTAAACTAAATTACAAAAAACAAACACTAAATTACAAAAACAAACAAACACTAAATTACAAAAAATAAAAAAAGATTACAAGAATTTTAAACTAATTACACCTACACTAAGCCCCCTATAAAAATAACAAAGCCCCCCAAAATAAAAAATGCCCTACCCTATTCTAAAATAAAATGTTTACAGCTCTTTTACCTTACCAGCCCTTAAAAGGGCCTTTTGCGGGGCATGCCCCAAAGAATTCAGCTCTTTTGCCTGTAAAAAAACATACAATATCCCCCCACAACATTACAACCCACCACCCACATACCCCTAATCTAACCCAAACCACCCTTAAAAAACCAAACACTAAGCCCCTGAAGATCTCCCTACCTTATCTTCACCACGCCGGGTATCACCGATCCGTCCAGAAGAGGCTCTGAAGTCTTCATCCTATCCGGCAAGAAGAGGTCCAATCAGCCAATCGGATTGAACTTGAATCTGATTGGCTGATTTAATCAGCCAATCAGATTTTTCCTACCTTAATTCCGATTGGCTGATAGAATCCTATCAGCCAATCGGAATTTGAGGGACGCCATCTTGGATGACGTCCCTTAAAGGAACCTTCATTCGTTGTCTAGTCATCGGGAGGAGAGGATGTTCCGCGCCGGAGGTCTTGAAGATGGAGCCGCTCTTCATCGGATGGATGAAGATAGAAGATGCCACTTGGATGAAGATGTTTGCCGGTCCGGATGTCCTCTTCTTGCCGGATGGGATGAAGACTTCGGAGCCTCTTCTGGATGGATTGGTGATACCTGGCGTGGTGAAGATAAGGTAGGGAGATCTTCAGGGGCTTAGTGTTTAATTTTTTAAGGGTGGTTTGGGTTAGATTAGGGGTATGTGGGTGGTGGGTTGTAATGTTGGGGGGGTATTGTATGTTTTTTTACAGGCAAAAGAGCTGAATTCTTTGGGGCATGCCCCGCAAAAGGCACTTTTAAGGGCTGGTAAGGTAAAAGAGCTGTAAACTTTTTATTTTAGAATAGGGTAGGGCATTTTTTTATTTTGGGGGGCTTTGTTATTTTTTTTAGGGGGCTTAGAGTAGGTGTAATTAGTTTAAAATTCTTGTAATCTTTTTTTATTTTTTGTAATTTTTTTTTTTTTGTAATTTAGTGTTTGTTTGTTTTTGTAATTTAGTTTAGTTGATTTAAATGTAGATCATTGTAGGTAGTTTATTTAATTAATTTATTGATAGTGTAGTGTTAGGTTTAATTGTAACAGGTTAGGATTTATTTTAATGGTAATTTTGTAATTATTTTAACTAGGTAGCTATTAAATAGTTATTAACTATTTAATAGCTATTGTACCTAGTTAAAATAAATACAAAGTTGCCTGTAAAATAAATATAAATCCTAAAATAGCTACAATGTAATTATTATTTATATTGTAGCTATATTAGGGTTTATTTTACAGGTAAGTATTTAGCTTTAAATAGGAATAATTTATTTAATAAGATTTATTTTATTTCTTTAGATTTAAATTATATTTAACTTAGGGGGGTGTTAGGGTTAGACTTAGCTTAGGGGTTAATACATTTATTATAGTAGCGGTGAGGTCCGGTCGGCAGATTAGGGGTTAATACTTGAAGTTAGGTGTCAGCGATGTTAGGGAGGGCAGATTAGGGTTAATACTATTTATTAAAGGGTTTTTGAGGCGGGAGTGAGGCGGTTTAGGGGTTAATACATTTATTATAGTGGCAGTAAGGTCCGGTCAGCAGATTAGGGGTTAATAAGTGTAGGTAGGTAGCGGCGACGTTGGGGGGGACAGATCAGGGGTTAGTAAATATTATGTAGGTGTCAGCGATGTTAGGGGCAGCAGATTAGGGGTACATAGGGATAATGTAGGTTGCGGCGGTGTACGTTCGGCAGATTAGGGGTTAAAAAATTTAATTATAGTGGCGGCGATGTGGGGGGACCTCAGTTTAGGGGTACACAGGTAGTTTATGGGTGTTAGTGTACTTTAGAGCAGAGTAGTTAAGAGCTTTATGAACCGGCGTTAGCCCATAAAGCTCTTAACTCCTGACTTTTTTCTGCGGCTGGAGTTTTGTCGTTAGAGTTCTAACGCTCACTTCAGCCAAGACTCTAAATACCAGCGTTAGAAAGATCCCATTGAAAAGATAGGATACACAATTGATGTAAGGGGATCTGCAGTATGGAAAAGTCGCGGCTGGAAAGTGAGCATTAGACCCTTTCCTGACTGACTCTAAATACCAGCGGGCGGCCAAAACCAGCGTTAGGACCCCCTAACGCTGGTTTGGACGGCTAACGCAGAACTCTAAATCTAAGTCGATAGTGTTTAAACAGGTTGTTCAATTTCTGCTCGAACACACGAAGGGCATACTTTTCCTGGGGGGTGACTTCAATCTGCCATTAGACCTCACAATTGACACTTCGGTGGAATATCTTGCATTCCGAAATGAACAACTAAAGCTATAAACATGCAGATCCATCTCTTAAGACTACACGACATATGGAGAACTATACACCCAAACGAACAAAATTACACTTTCTCCTCCCACCCACATCGCTTATACTCTAGAATAGACTATATTCTAAGTGACCAACTAGGTCTCTTTATGGTAGACAGTTCCACTATACTACCCCTTACTTGGTCTGACCACGCTCCAGTACAATGCAAAATTATATGGCCATCCACCCCTGCATCACCCTTTATATGGAGGTTAGATGAAACAATGCTGGATAATCCACTGCTCAGATCAGACATTGACACTACTCTAGAACACTACTTTAAGGAAAACACAAGTGACGCCACCTCTCATGCGACACTATGAGAAGCCCACAAATGTGTAGCAAGGGGGGAATTAATCAAACATAAGACAAGAGACAACAGAAACAACCGTCAATTCCAGAACTCTACTCTAGCTCAGATTAGATATTGGGAAAGGGAACACAAACAGAATCCATCCTCTCCCAACATACTAAAATAATTTACAGGTCAGAGAGGTTCTACACACCCACCTTACAAAAGCCTACCAGAGGAAGGCAGCTTTCTTGAAACAGAAATATTTTGACCTCAATAACAAAGCAGGTTCATCGCTGGCAAAAGCACTCAAACGCAAACAATTGAATACATATGTACACGCTATAGTAGATAAGACAGGCACAACATACAAAGATAGTAAAAACATTGCTGAGACCTTCAGACTGTACTATGAACAGTTGTATAACTTAGACAACGATAGCGGGCAGGAGGACATAGATCAATATCTAGCCAACCTCTTTCTCACTGAGCTGAGTAGGGAACACTCCGAACTTTTAGAAGCACCCATCACTATTGAGGAGACTAAACTCTCCATCAAGAGCATGCCTAATGGAAAAAGCCCAGGCCCAAATGGCCTGGGAGTAAAATACTATAAGACATTTATGCACACCCTCTTACAACCCCTCACCTCTTTATTTAACTCAATTATGAAAGAGGGAGGTTTCCCGGAAAGGTCGCTAGAAGCACATATCAAAGTCCTCCCGAAACAAGGCAAGACACCTGATAGACCCGAGAATTTTAGGCCCATTTCATTGCTCAAGATATGGGATATGGGATGTAAAGATATATGCCAAAATATTAGCCAATAGGATAAATAAGTTCCTCCCAGCCTTAATCCACCCCAACTAAGTGGGCTTCATACCCGGTAGGGAAGCCCAAGACAATACCCTTAAGATATTTCAGCTCATGGCACATGCACAAGCCCATCATATCCCTCTAGTGCTAGTCTCAGCAGACGCTGAGAAGGCGTTTGACAGGGTGCGCTGGCAGTTCCTGCGGGCGACCCTGGCAAAAATGCAATTTAGTAAAACTTTCATAGCACAAATTTTCTCCCTCTATAGTACACCAACCGCACAGGTCAAGGTAAATGGCATTCTTTCAGATATGTTTAGCATTCAAAACGGGACGAGACAGGGCTGCCCCCTATCACCCGCGCTATTCTCCATTACCATTGAGGCCCTAGCCCAATCAATTCGATCAAATAGACAAATTAAAGGCATCCACACTAAATCAGGCGAACATGAACTAGCACTATATGCGGATGATGTCCTACTCACTCTTTCTGACATAAACTTATCTATACCCAAAGCATTGGAGGCATTTGACGAATGTTGCAAGGTTTCAAATTTTCATCTCAATCTGAGTAAATCTGAATTCCTAAACATTACATAAAAACCTGAACAGCTGTCCACAATACTACAAAACTGCCCATTAAAACGGCAACAAACAAAGATGAAATATCTGGGAATATATCTGTCTCCAGACCCCCAGGAGGTATTCCAAGCCAACTACAAAAAGCTAGAGAACAGCCTAGTAGCGGACCTGTCCAGCTGGAGGAATAAATCCATTTCCTGGCTGGGACACATCAATGTAGTAAAGATGAATGTCCTACCTAGACTACCCTACATTCTACAAACTACACCCATACCTCTTCCAATACATTACTTAGATAGGATACAAAGGCTCATAGACCAATACATCTGGAGGGAGGTCAGACCCAGGGTGGCAAGACGTTCACTACACTTTCCAAAAGACAGAGGAGGGCTGGGGGTACCACATATTGCTATGTACAAACAGGCGATCACATTGCACAGACTGCTAGAATGGTGCCAAAATGAACCAAATAAAGAATGGGTTCAACTGGACTGCGACATCCTGAACACAAACAACGCAGGCCTGACTGCTTGGCTCTCTATGAGACACAGACCAAAGGTAGTGATGGACTATCTGTTACTACTGGACTTTTTTCAAACCTGGGATAAGATTCTAAATACCTCGACACATATATCCAGCACTACTTCGCCACTCACTCCTGTATGTAATAATCCCAAGCTGCCCTGGGATTTCAGAGAAACAAGATCAAACTGCAACATACATATAGGAGAGAGAGTATTCTCAGCAATAACAGAAGAGCACAGACTCAAGACACTAAGGGACTTACAGGAACAGTTTCCTAACGTACCAATAAACTGGCTCACACATGCACAAATTGCTCACTACATTTCTACGCATCAACATAAACAAGATTTTACAAGACCAAAAACCACATTTGAGGCCCTTTGTCTAAAAAAAAAAAAAAAAACACACAACACGCAATCTCAATACTATATAAGCTCCTCTTACTTGGAGATGCACATGCCCTTCCTTCCTATGTTAAAGCATGGGAAAGGGAACACAGAGATCACGTATCAAGAATGGCAGACAGTCTTTCAGAACACAAAAAAATCATCTATCTCGGCCAGAATCCAAGAGTCAAATTATAAACTGCTTTCCAGGTGGTACCTTACCCCTGTTAGATTACAACATATATACATATCGAGATCAGGGAAATGTTGGAGAGATTGTGGCGGGGAGGGCTCGCTTACACACATTTGGTGGGACTGTCCCAAACTTGACACATACTGGACTGGGATTCTTTCCCATATCAAAGACATCTCGGGTTTTTCTTTACCCAATGACCCAAAGATTCTTTTGTATCTTTCCCTACCCAAAATTGACAGAAAGGAACACAGAGAGCTGCTGATGATCATGCTAAATAGTGCAAAAATGCTGATTCCTAAAAATTGGAAATCCAGAACAATCCCAACACTGACAGAATGGAAATTACAAGTTACCACACTACTCCACCTAGAGAGATATCACCACTTAGTGCAGGGCACTGTTGACATGCATGAGCTAACATTGTCAACATGGGCGAACACCCTGTCAATATACTTTATCTTGCACGGAGCCCCTTTGGACCCCCCCGGGGCCGGCACGGGGGGGGGGGGGCTGGCATACGGACATTATATATATTATGTACATCCACTAGCATTATATAAGAGATTTATATTTGATAGCATGTTTTTTTATTCTATAGTATAATCTACCACTGCGATTTAGGCCCATAAGAAACTGACACAGGATATACGTCTGTATGTATATGATGGCCTAAAAGTTATGTTAGGAGATACACCGAGATATAATATGCAAATCTTGTTCAACTTATGGACGATACATATCAATCATAGTTAAGTGTTTGGACATTTGGAAAAGAGACAATTTTGATGTAAATTGTTTAACTTTATTGCATAATATGTATGTTTAGAATTTGCAAATAAAGCTCTTTTGGGAAAAAAAAACAAAAAAAAACCTAACACTAACCCCCGACGATCCACAGTTATTGAAGTCCCGCTTGAAGGATCCATCCAGCCGGCAAAAAGTCTTCATCCAGACGGCCTCATCCAGCCAGCGAAGTCCTCATCCAGTCGGCAAGAAGTCTTCTTCCAGATGGCATCTTCTATCTTCATCCATTCGGCACGGAGCGGGTCCATCCTGAAGACATCCGGCGTGGAGCATCCTCTTCATACGGTCACTGCCATAAACTGGAACTTCAATGCAAGTGACGTCATCCAAGATGGCTTTCCTTGCATTCCTATTGGCTGAAAGATTTCAATCAGCCAATAGGATTAGAGCTGCTAAATCCTATTGGCTGTTCCAATCAGCCAATAGGATTTGAGCAGCTCTCATCCTATTGGCTGATTGTAACAGCCAATAGGATGAGAGCTGCTCAAATCCTATTAGCTGATTGTAACAGCCAATAGGGTTTGATCAGATCTAATCCTATTGGCTGGCTGAAATCTTTCAGGATGAAGACTTCTTGCAGACTGGATGAGGACTTCTTCGGCTGGATGAAGATGGAAGAGGCCACCTAGATGAAGACTTCTTGCCACCTGGATGATGACTTCTCTGGCTCCGGATGGATCCTTCAAGCGGGACTTCAATAACTGTAAGTGGATCGTCTGGGTTAGTGTTAGGTTTATTTAAGGGTTTTTTGGGTGGGTTTTTATTTTTAGATTGGGTCTGGGCATGTAAAAGAGCTAAATGCCCTTTTAAGGGCAATGCCCATACAAATGCCCTTTTCAGGGCAATGGGGAGCTTAGGTTATTTTAGATAGGTTTTTTATTTGGGGGGGGTTGGTTGGTTGGGTGATGGGTTTTACTGTTGGGGGTGTTGTATTTTTTTACAGGTAAAAGAGCTGATATCTTTGGGGCAATGCCCCACAAAAGGCCCCTTTAAAGGGATACTAAACCCAATATTTTTCTTTCATGATTCAGATAGAGCATGATATTGTAAGCACCTTTCCCATTTACTCCTATTATCAATTTTTATTTGTTCTCATGCTATCTTGATTTGAAAAAGTAGTACTGTAAGCTTTAGAGCCGGACCATTTTTTGTTCAGCATCTGGGTAGCACTTGCTGATTTGTGGCTAAATGTAGCAAACCAATCAGCAAGTTCTACCAAGGTGCTGAACTAAAAATGGGTCGGCTCCTAACCTTTTATTACTGCTTTTTCAAATCAAGATAACATGAGAACAAAGAAAAATTGATAATAGGAGTAAATTAGAAAGTTGCTTAAAATTGCATGCTCTATCTGAATCATGAAAGAAAAAAAATGTGGGGTTACTATCCCTTTAAGGACCATTGGTAGTTTATTGTAGGCTAGGGTTTTTTTTTTTTTTTGTTTTTTTTTGGGGGGGGGGGGTTATTTTGATAGGGCTATTAGATTAGGTGTAATTATTTTTTATTTTTGATAACGTGTTTTTTATTTTTCGTAATTTAGTGTTTGGTTTTTTTGTAACTTAGTGTTTGTTTTTTTTCTGTAATTTAGTAATTTGTAATAATGTTTTAATAGTATATTTAAATAATTTGAGTAGGGATAGGTTTTTTAATATGTAATTTAGTTTATTTAATTGGTAGTTTAATGTAATTGTAGGACAATAGTTAGGGTAATTAATTAATAGTTTAATATAGTTTATTTTAATTCTACAGGTAAGTTTAAATTTATTTAAAGATAGGGATGTTGTAATTTTAATTTAAAGTTAGCGGGTTGTAAGGTTTAGGGGTTATAGCTTAATTTAGTTTATGGCAATGTGGGGGGCTGACGGTTTAGTGGTTAATAGGTTTAGTTAGTGGTAGTGATGTGGGAGGCCAGAGGTTTAGGGGTTAATAACTTTATTTAGTTTGCGGCGGGGTAGGGGAGCAGTGGGATAGGGGTTAATAAGTTTATTTAGGTTGCGGCGGTGTTGGCGATCGGTGGGATAGGGGTTAAACATTTTAGTATAGTTGCAGCGTTTAGTGACAGGGTATAAATAAAGTTGAGAAAAAGCCGAATAGATGCGAGATCGATGACTGCTAGTTAACAACAGTGAGATGCGTACTTGGTGCGCATCTTTTTGCCGGCTTTTTTTATAAATAAGCAGAGCATATTGAGATACGCGACCACGATGTTAGGCGAGCATATTGGTGCCGGAAAATGCAACAAAGTTGATAAATATCCCCCATTGCCTTCAGTAAATATATAAAGACTTAAACTTTATTTGACTTCTTCTCCTCAGCCAGGCTATTTTTAATAATTCTTTTAGATTTCTTGGATTTGCAAGTACTAAATAGCTGTTCAGAAAACTTCCAAGATCTTTTCTCTAGATAGATTCCAGAAAATCAATAATAAGCAGATTATTATGTCAGCTACAGCTAAACAAATCCACTTGCCTATATCTCATCATCCTACATGAGTTTACCAATGTCTGTAACTTCTATTCACTGCTCTCTAACATCCTTTTCACAATTGATGGGTTTACATGTTTAAATGCTCTTAGAGAGTTGTAGCTTTTGTCAAGGCCTTTTCATGGGATCTATATTCCAAACACCCTCTTCAGCAAACAAATCAAAAGTTATAACCAGTGTCAGGGGTGGAAATATAGACCTCACTAAACTCCAGAGAAAAGGCTGTGGGGCCCCTTCCCAATTTCAACTGTGCTCATTCTGGCTGTTTACAATAAGCATAACCAGGGCCTGCTTAACCTCTTAAGGACATATGACGGAATTTTTCCGTCATAAAACAATTGAGCAAACTGAAAGCTGTGTCTTTAAAGGGTTAATTAAAGGGACAGTCAACACCAGAATTTTTGTTGTTTAAAAAGATAGATAATCCCTTTAGTACCCATTCCCCAGTTTTTTGCAAAACCAACCCTGTTATATTAATACACTTTTTACTTCTGTGACTAACTTGTATGTAAGCATCTTCTGACCGCCTCTAATCACATGACTTTTAGTTATTTTGCATATAGTTGCATTTTAGCCAATTAGTGCAGTGTCTGCCACTAGCCACAGGCGTGATCACAATGCTATCTATATGGCCTACATGAGCTTGTTCTCCCCTGCTGTGAAAAGTAAATAAAATAGAGGCAACCTTCAAGGGCTTAGAAATTATCATATGTGCCTCCCTAGGTTTGCTTTCAACTAGAATACCAAGAGAACAAAGCAAAATTGTTGATAAAAGTAAATTGGAAAGTTGTTTAAAATTACATGCCCTATTTGAAAAATGAAATTTTTTTTTGGACTTGACTGTCCCTTTAATTGTTATTTCTGGGTCCAAGAATAAAAGAATGCCCCTCAACTCTCTGCACACTAATGTCTAAAACCAGGGGTGGGCAATTATCGGCCCTCCAGATGTTATAGACTACATCTCCCATTATGCTCTTTCAGCCACATTTCTGGAAAAGCATCATGGGAGATGTAGTCCATAACATCTGGAAGGCCGGTATTTGCCCACCCCTGGTCTAAATCCAACCAGAGTCAGTTGTCTCAAAGATTAAAATTCTTAAAATTAAATATTCACATGAGAACATGCAGATGGCCATTAAATTAAATTGATTTCTCTTTAAAAATACTATTATCCAGAATATGCTCTCCCTATGTGTTGCCCCTGTCAAGTGTTGCCTAGGTTCCGTGGCCCAATTATAGAGCCGGCTCTGGCAGAATCTGAGCTGGTAGCCACATAGGAGAAAAAGGAACTTCTTCTCTGTGACTGTGAATCATCCTTTACCTTTGGTTAGTCTGCACCAGAGAATATGCAATTGTGTAGCCTTCCTGTACAAATGTGGTGAGAGTTTTTTCTGTGCACATTGGTGGCCATACTGTAAAGGCATATCATTACACTTTCCTTAAACTGTAAGCCCTGGTTAGAAGGAAGTCAGACATAATGCAGGTGGAGCACTGGTCTAATAAGGCCCTGTATAGTGAAGCCTGTGCACATTTTGTTAATGAAAGTAAATTGGAAAGTTGTTTAAAATTGCATGTTCTAACGGAATCATAAAAGTTTCATGTTGACTTGTGTCCCTTTAAGATACACAAATTAATTGCTCAAACCAATGCATTATTTATTATGAAATCCATAAATGTTATAGTTATTGCAGAAGTTTCTTGAATAAATTAAACTCTCATCATATCTTGTTTTTATATTGGCATAACATCTAATTAAAGGGGGGGGGGCAGAGTCAACTGTTGATCCTAGCAGACGTGCAAGTGAGGAGCTCTCCGACAAAAGCTTTAGAATTAGCCACTTTTGCATCTAAAATATATCAGAAGTTACTCATAAGTACTTAAAGAGACTGACAGGCAATAGTAGGTCTGCATCTACAATATTTGCGAGCCAAACTAACCTGCTTCGGACGCCAAAGAGGCAGTTGCTATCACATTGGAGGTCTAAGTACAAGCATTGGACGGCTATTAGTGTTTATAACACCTCGGCAATACTCCGGAGGGTCAGGACTCCACTCTGGAGTTCAATTTACCCGGTTCGTTAGACAAGCAATTGAAAACCAAAGAGGGAATTGTGTCTTAGCGATGGCCGTACAGCAGTGGCGTGAGTCGCCATCTTGGATCCTAGATGCCTCACTACACACGCTGTGAGTTTCTCTTTAATCAGTTCTATCCTCAGTAACTCAGGCATAGCGGCTCCTAAACATCAGCCCCCCCACCCAGTGCACTGGGGTAAGAAGCAGTACTATATCTATACGGATAATTTAGCAGACGTTCACGTCATATAAGTGCAGCAACACCTTCACTCAGTATGGAAGCATATATCAACAAAGCATTACGCAACTTATTTGACAAATTAGATACCAAATATGACGCTCTCATACAGGAGTTGAGGTCTGATCCCTCCCCAGCCCAGAGGAGATGTGATGAACATGGGAAAGAGTCTAACGATAGTCTACCTCCATTTGTTGCTCCAGTCTACTCATACAGTGCTGTTAAGCTCACAGGAAATAATGCCTCTAATGATCAGTATTGGAAAAAAGAATGCTGTGAGTTTCTCTTTAATCAGTTCTATCCTCAGTAACTCAGGCATAGCGGCTCCTAAACATCAGCCCCCCCACCCAGTGCACTGGGGTAAGAAGCAGTACTATATCTATACGGATAATTTAGCAGACGTTCACGTCATATAAGTGCAGCAACACCTTCACTCAGTATGGAAGCATATATCAACAAAGCATTATGCAACTTATTTGACAAATTAGATACCGGAGGTCTGATCCCTCCCCAGCCCAGAGGAGATGTGATGAGCATGGGAAAGAGTCTAACGATAATCTACCTCCATTTGTTGCTCCAGTCTACTCATACAGTGCTGTTAAGCTCACAGGAAATAATGCCTCTAATGATCAGTATTGGAAAAAAGAACATCTGCATCAGGTTGTTCTCGAGGAATCCTGACATAATACTGAAGTACATCCTACACCAGACTCCCAATGCCAAATTGACCCCCTAAGTGGAGTATAATTTGCATCCCAATTACTTACCCTTTTTATAAGAAGAGATTATAAGGTTAATCAGCAATGGACTACAACAAACTATACAAGAACAGGCATTGGATAGTCACTTTTTATTTACCTTTGATCTTGACTTGATAGGGTTGAGTTAACATATATAGCCCTACAGGTGGTAATAATGCTCAGTTGCACATTCTGTCTTTATTGGTTGAAGAACTGTTTTGCTCTAGTTCATTAATATGTTTGATCACTATATATCTAGCAGATTAGGGGATTGATGGGGTACTCAACTTATTATCATTATAATGTCTTCATGTGTTTTCCCAATATTTTTCATGTTTAATCTTGTCTTCCTCTGGTAATCTTTGTATGCTACGTACCACACATTTGTCACATTTATCAGAGACAATAGGTGTCCCCCTTCTCAATTAGCCGGCAGGGGAGAGGAGGATTTGTATATAGCAACACTAAGAAATAGTGGTCAACTTTAAAATTACATATCCTACATGTTCAATATTATACAGTTTATATTGGAGTCCAGAAGTAGTACAGACAGTTTCTGATAAAACTCATACTTATATACTTTACGCATACATTTTCCATACCCCATATATCTATCCGACTGATATTCCAGATAAGCCATATCAGACACACTCCTAATTCAGTAGAGGTTCTCCTGTAGTGCAAACCTTCTTACAATAGAATCTTACAATAGAACTATAGTGTCCTTACCTAAATAATAAATGCACAGTTTATCTGTTCAGAAAACTTGACCCATTGAGAGATACAGTGAGTGTGGGCCCCCAATTTCTCCTTTGCAATACTTAATCTACACTTTGTGTATCACCTAATTATATGGTATCCCACATAATATTCTGTAACAAAGGTTAATATGTATATATCACTTGCTTAATCAGTCGCCACTCTCTCAGCAAACTCACAAGATTGTACATCAGTCCCAAGACTCAAGGGCAAACACATGTCACTATCTCATACATCTCTCACACCTTTTATCTCTTAGTTCTTCAGGTTATTACTTATCAGACTTCACATATTCAACTACGTGGTTATATTGCTACTACCTAAGCCATGGAAGTGCTGTCTGCGGCCGGGACAGCATGCTATATTCTGACTGGGTAAAGTAACCATACCATTTACCTTACATCATACACTTATTTTAATATAGCACCTAGGAGGCTATTCATCTGTAATATTACCTTCAACCATCCCAATAAGTTCAACTTGGTTACATTTTTTCATATAATAGACCCTCAAAGAGGCTCCAATACATTACCCACACTTACTGATCACCCTTAACTCTAGGATTTCGACATGTAAAATCAGTGAAGAGGAGGCGTATCCCCTAAGTCATTCATACATCAGTAGCTCTAAGGTATTATTATTACTAACACGCAAAAGCTAGCTTACTTTCCTTTGCTTCTTAATATCTACAATTTTTTGGGCGTGCTACATCCAACTCATAACTGGATATTTAGCTATAATTTTACTTTTATCCTCACTTATACACTGAGGTCTCACTTCAATATGAACCCCTCTCCCCCCCCCCCCATAACAGTTATATTCTGTGTCATTATTCTATGCTACTTTACAGTATCTATTTTATATATGCTAATCTCACTTATTCTAAAATATCAAGCAGTGTTTACCTGCTTATAAATTCTCTCAGATTCCATATAAGCGTACATTATATTGTTATTGTTCAGTTTATTATATACAACTATTACTATTACCATTTAATTTCAAATGTATTATATGTCATTAGACCCTTTGGGGTTGTTGATGCGACTAACTTACTTCACCAGTGTTTCCTATATCATGGGGTCTATTACTGGCCAGCCCATTAGTCGTCCATATAAGCTTTTAAAATCATAAAATGGAGGTTTCAGGAGTTCATAGCGTATCATTAATCTTGTTATCTAGCTATATCATTGTAATGTGACTCATGAAAACTATGTCATTTATGTCATGGGACATCTAATGAATGTTTGCTTTTCTTATATTGTACTTGTGCATAACCTCAATAAAAAAATTATATAAAAAAAAATCTAATTAAAGGTCTTTAAAATTGAAGAAATAAAATGCTCTATTGTTTGATCATTGTATCCATTGTCATTTCTGGGTCCAAGAATAAAATGATGCCCCTCAACTCTCTGCACACTACATTCTAAACCCAACCAGATTCAGTTGTCTCAAAGATTAAGATTCTTCAGATTAAATATTCATATGAGAACATGAGGATGGGCATTAAATAAAATTAATTTCTCTTTAAAAATACTATTATCCAGAATATGCTCTCCCTATGTGTTGCTCCTGTCAAGTGTTGCCTAGGTCACGTGGTCCAATTAAAGAGCTGGTAGCCACATAGGAGAAAGAGGAACTTCTTCTCTGTGACTGTGAATCATCATTAACCTTTGGTTAGTCTGCATCAGAGAATATGCAATTGTGTAGCCTTCTTGTACAAATGTGGTGACAGTTTTTCTGTGCACTGTGGTGGCCATACTGTAAAGGCATATCATTACACTTTCCTTAAACTGTGAGTCCTGTTTTGCAGGGGGGTTAACACAGAAGCCAGACATAATGTAGGTGGCGCACTGTTCTAATAAGGCTCTATATAGTGAAGTCACGGTCACCACTATTTGTAGGGTCAGATAAGCCCAAGATATATGGGCTCAGTACACCAGACTCAATTAAGACCTCTGAGACTTCAATAGCCCCATACTTCACAGGCATAGAAATACATGTTTTTTTCAGTCAGAAACATCAGTTTACCACAAAAAAGTCTCATTTTTTTTTGCTGCTAATGCTTATTTTTAGCTCTTTTCTTTTCCTTTTTATTACTCTATACTTTTTATATTGACTACGTATTATAATGGATCATGTGATCCCTCATTTAAGTGCGTTCTTGTGTATATGGATATATATTAGTGTTGTTAGAGCCACAGTATTAAAGGTTTCTGTTTATAACATGTTAGAGAATTTCCATTTTTCACACTCACGATGGAATAAACAGAATAGCTACTCATTAGAAGTCCTTCTTTTCAATGAGGTGTCGCATGTCTCTCTTTGCTTCACAGGGTTGTGTTAAGGTCTTTTTTTTCTGCATCAGGCTTGGACTCTACACATGGGCCTATGCCATATTTACCGCCTTTTGGACCCCATATAGATACCTGTAGTTGTTTCTAAATTTTTACCCAGAAAAATGGATGCATATGTTTCTTGCATGAGCGCTTAGATGATTCAAAATTGGATGGATCAAAAATAGTACATTCTTCTTCTGTATACTATATATAATGTAGATCATCAAAGCCACACATTTTGGGATCACTATCATTTGAATTTGTAGTATAATTATTCTATTTCTTTCATTTTTTTGTGGGAAGATAGTGTACTGACTATGTAATCAGTGCCTTAAAGACTAGTTAATTTTTTTGTAGCAATAATTTCATCACTGCTTAAAGTAATTTTAAGAAATTAAAAGGTTTACTCAAAGGGACAGACTACCCCCCATTTTAACAATGATCCGTTACATCAATCACACTAAAAAACATACCGCTGCACCCCTTTACATACATACCAGATGGACAGTTTTGATAGTAAACAAACGATAAGTAACTTGATTTTGATTATAGATATGGTCACCAAACTCCTCCTCCTCCTCCTTCGTCCCCTTCTATATTGATTTCCATGCTCGTTCATGAAAATATGATATTGCTGTTTTGCTAACGTGCATGCGCATATTCTATTCGCCATGCACGGGTCTTGAAAAACCAACCAAGGAGTAGATTATGATTGGAGGATTTATTTTAACAGAATAAGAATAGGTAACAGTGTGGGGAGTTTGGCGGCCATATCTACATGGAATAAACTGATGTTCTTTTGATGATTACTCCTATACCGGTCGAGCTACTGAACATGCAATGCAGTGCAGGTACATCTTCTTTTCTTAATCTAAAGTATGGATTTAGGTTTAATCAGCTGTTGACTGTCCCTTTAAAGGACCAGTAAATACAGTAGATTTGCATAATCAACAAATGCATGATAACAAGGCAATGCAATAGCCTGAAATTTAAATGAGTAGTAGATTTTTTCCAGACACATTTTAAAGTTTTGTCTTTTTCTACTCCTCCTGCACCTTTTTTTACAGCAATCAGCAAATCACAAATGCATATATGTATGTGAATTCTTGCACATGCTCAGTAGGAGCTGGTGACTCAAAAAGTATAAATATAAAAAGCCTGTGCACATTTTGTTAATGGAAGTAAATTGGAAAGTTGTTTAAAATTGTATGTTCAAACTGAATCATAAAAATTTCATTTTGACTTGTGTCCATTTAAAGGACACAAATTAATTGCTCAAACCAATACATTATTTATTATGAAATCCATAAATGTCATAGTTCTTGTAAAAGTATCTTGAATAAATCAAACTCTCATCATATCTTGTTTTTATATTGGCATCAAATCTTATTAAAGGTCTTTAAAATTGAAGAAATAAAATGCTCTATTATTATGATTATTTTATCATTGCACTGCTGCTTGAATATAACAATTTGTTTCACTTTAACAAATTAGAACATTTTCGTATCTCAGTTTTAGCTTCCTTTTAAAGCCATCACATCCATTTTGCAAATTAAAGTAATATTTAATTTGAAAACTTAAAATATTATAATAACAGCTGTGGTTTTTGTTAAAAAGAAACCACCCAATACTGTAATTTATTTCTTCTCCAAGCAGAATAAAAATCAATATACAATTAATTGTAGAGTACTAGCTAAATAGCCAAAAGATTTCCTATTCATGTCTCAGTAATCTTATTATTAAAATGTTTTAATCACTATGGGGACAACTTCTCCCTTCTGAACTTGACATTGATATAGTTCTTGATTTCTACATATTTTCCTATAATGTGATTTTTCGAATGCAGCACATTTACTTTATTAAAGGGACAAGAATGCAATACATTTTCTTTCATGATTCAGATAGAGCATGCGATTTTAAGCATCTTTATAATTTACTCCTACTTTCAATTTTTCTTTGTTCTCTTGGTATCTTTATTTTAAAAAGCAGGAATGTACGCTTACGAGCCAGCTCATCTTTGGTTCAGCACCTATGTTGTACTTGATGATTGGTAGCTAAATGGTATTAACCAATCAGCAAGCGCTATCCAGGGTCTGAACCAAAAATGGGTCGACTCGTAAGCTTACATTCCTGCTTTTTCAAATAAAGATAGCAAGAAAATGAAGAAAATTGATAATAGGAGTAAATTAGAAAGTTGCTTAAAATTGCATGCTCTTTCTAAATCATAAAAGAAAAAAATTGGGTTTAGTGTCCCTTTAATAGAAGTAAATTGTAAAGCTTTTAAAATTGTTTGTTTTATCTGAATCCTCAAATAAAAAAAATGTGTTTTATGTCCGTTTATTGTTTTCTCTCATTAACACTTGCCTGGAGCTTTAGTGTTACTTTAGCCAGTGGCATCTCCAGAAAATAGTAACTAGAGGGACACTTACCATTTTTGTTGTTGCTGGAGCCTTGAAAGGAGGGATCAGGGTCAAGCAATCCTCGGGTATAGTCTGGGTGATCTGTGGGTGTAGCCACCACTTTTATGCCCCGTTAAGGAAAATTTTAGGACTAGGGTTATCAGGTATTTCCCTCCACCCCACAACAGTCATTTATGTTTTAAGAATTTGCCAAGGTTATACATAACATAATTTTAATTATTAATATAAGATTATTGTATTTATTACTGCTATAATATAAACATTTACTTGTAATGCAGTTGTTCTTGATAAAACTTCCAGTAGGAGTTACAAAATGCTATTTGTAGTTGGCACAAGGACTTAATGTAAAACATATTCCATCTAAGGTCTTGGCTGACTTTGGAAATATATTTACCTAGATTACAAGTGGAGTGTTATCATTATTGTGAGTAGTGCAAAAAAAAGCTCATTATACCTCTAGAACTTCTATTACAAGCAAAAAAAATAGAGAGTTTATACTTTCAATGACAAGCGCAAGACAAAAATTAGCGCTCGTATTATAAATTTATATTTAGGCATTGTGCTCCTGTGATAGTTACATTAACGCTAGAAATGGTACATTATTTCAAGACTTTTCACATAAAAACATTGCTTTTCACCACCCACCACACCACACACCACCCACCACACACCACCACCACACCACACACCACCCACCACACACCACCCACCACACACCACCACCACACCACACACCACCCACCACACACCACCCACCACACACCACCACCACACCACACACCACCCACCACACACCACCACCACACCACACACCACCCACCACACACCACCCACCACACACCACCACCACACCACACACCACACACCACCACCACACCACACACCACCCACCACACACCACCCACCACACACCACCACCACACCACACACCACCCACCACACACCACCACCACACCACACACCACCCATCACACACCACCACCACACCACACACCACCCACCACACACCACCACCACACCACCAAAACCCAGAAAAAATAACAAAAAAACATTGCTTTAATACAGAGACAAAACACATTGATGCCACATTAAATGTACTAAATATACAGTGGTCTATATTCATTAAGGATCTATTTATATCTGTTTTATAGTTTGCTATTGGTTGGTCCTGAAATTTAAACATTTTACTATATTGGGGCCAGATTACGAGTGGCGCGCTGTTGCGGACAAGTGATATCGGGTTTATTACGGCTGTTTGCGCACATCTGAAGTAGAACGCACATTACAAGTTGAAAGTAAACACATTCGCTCATGTGCAATTTAATTTAATGAACATCGGGTAGCGCAATCTCAGAGCTCTCGTTAACTGTTATGCTTGAATAAAAAGTTGCACAAAAGACATCAGTTACATTAAAAAGTTCATAATATCCAAAAGATGAGGCAGCAGTCAATTCCTTGTATGCGTAAAAAACAAATCTTTATTCTTCTGTTTAAAACATCACATCACAGCAAACAGGTAAAAGGAATACAGGTAGTTGACTAGTTTCGGCAGTGCCGTAATCATAAACCTGCAATCACTTAAGAAGTGAACATATTTAAAGGGATAGCTAAACACAGTGATTGGTCAATGTTAATGGGAGGTTACAACCCCTCCCTTACATATTAACCTCTTACTTGTAAATAACTTATTACATTTAACACATTTAAATGCAGCATTTAACATCAAATATTCAAACTGTGGCTATAGAACATGAATTAAATTGCTTTCCAAATACAAATACAAAATACAGATTACAAAGTGCAATGTTCTAGTATTCTTGAAGGCTAACCTGCTGGTTAGAGCCCTATACAATGGATGGGAAACCTTTATAAATAAATGCAAAACCTTTCATTTATAACTGTGATGTATCAAAGTTATGTCAGAATTATATAAATGTAGGGAAATAGCAGTAATTAATTATTCAACTCTCAATAAGCTGTTAATGAATATATTTACAAAAATATACATATATGAGGATACTAAACTAGTGAGGGCCATCATAGTTATACACCTGGTTTAGAAAACATAAGTGCCATCAATAATAGGACTATTCTCATAATAACCAGATATTGCTATAAACCTTAATGTATCTTAGCAGCTGTATGGTGATCTATAACACCAGCAAATGCATTTACTATAAGAGCAATATTTTAGGGAATACATGAGAAAAACTATTTATAATGATAGCCATAATATATTTTTCCTAACACATGTATGTTACAATTGAACATGTTTTAACATATTAAAAATGCCCATAACAATGTATATTGTATATATAGCCAGTTTGAGAGTTTTATAGTCTATAGGACAGAAACCAGCATGTGAATTATAATATTACAACAATGTGTGTTTGTTCTCATAGAAACTAGTACCAGAACGATCACAGTGGAAGATTGGCAGTATTACAAATATGGTACCGGTGGGCACCAGCCCAGATCACTGGAAAAATACATAAAGGGTAACGGTGTAGGTAATAGTGGAAATGTCAGCAGACCTCTGAAAAGGACCCTCTAAATCTAAGCTCAAAAATATATATAAGTAACTAAAACTAAAATTAAACTGTAATAAAGAAAATAATAATAATAATTAATAAATGATAATAGTAATATGAATGAAATGAATGAAATAAATGAAATCAGATAGAGTCAGATAGAGTCAGAGTGGGAAATATTGGGAAATACTCATTAATGCCAATGATTGATGAGATCGAACTCAGAATTGAAGCCCTCCGGTACCTGTGTACAGAGTTTGAAGATCCAGAAGGCTTCCTGTCTGGCTAGGATCTCATCTTTGTTACCCCCTCTTGAGGGTTGCTTAATCTGTTCAATTGCCCTCCAATTGAATGTACTGACATCTCCGTCGTGCACCTCAATGAAATGCCTCGCCAAGGCCGAACAAGTTTTTTCGTTTTTGATATATCCTAGGTGCTCTCGTATCCTCGTACGGACATCTCTCGTGGTCATACCTACATATTGCCGGCGATGTTGAGTGCATTCAATGAGGTACACGACGAATTGAGTTGAGCACCTGATGCATCCTTTTGTATCAAATGCATCATTAGTTACATAAGAGTAGAATCTCTTTCCCTCTGTTATAAAGTCACACGCCTTACATCTACCACTTCCGCATTTATATGTACCATTCACAGCTAGCCATGTGGCAGATCTCTCCTTTTGGGGTAAAAGGGATGGAGATAAAATATTACCTAGAGTGAGACCCCTAGAGTAAACACAATTAAAACCCTTTTCCACTGTCTTTTTTAAGGCCTTATCCCCATACAATAATGGGAAATATTTTCTTATGATATTACAAATGTCGTTATATTCAGAAGAGTATTGAGTAATAAAAAGGGTTTTTTTGTCACCCTTTTTATTGGGTCTACTCCTGAGGGTATCGCGTCTGTCCACTTTCCTCACTTCCTTAGCCACATTTTCCACCATATTGGGCTGGTACCCTCTCTCTATCAATCGATTTACCATATGTGCACTCTCTTCCTCAAAGTCAGTTTCAGTATTACAGATACGCCTTGTCCGCAATAGCTGACCTTTAGCTATCCCTCGGAAAACATGCTTCGGGTGAGCACTCCTGCTATGCAGGAGTGTGTTACCCGAAACAGGCTTCCTATAGAGACGGGTGATAACCTTTCCTGTGTCAGCAACCCCTCTGAGGGTGACATCCAGATAGTTAATGGTTGATTTATTCCACTCAAAAGTGAAGTTCACACCATTGTCACTTTCATTGAGGTAGCGCACAAAATCACCTGCCTCTGTCTCACTCGATTTCCATACCAAAAGCAAATCGTCAATAAAGCACCTATACAGGCTGATATGTTTCCTATAGGGATTACTATCTGCATAGACAAAGCACCTTTCCAGCCAACCCATGAAGATGTTGGCATAAGAGGGGGCAAATTTTGCCCCATCGCCGTGCCTTGTCTCTGCAGATAGTAAGTGCCCTCAAAAAGGAAGTAATTGTGCTGCAACAGAAAGGTAGTAACCCTAAGAATATATTCCATTAGGTATTCCTCCATGTTGTAGTGCAACTCCAAAAAATATTTGATGGCTTATACTCCCAAATCTTGTGGAATACTGGAGTATAATGATATCACATCCACCACCAACCAACTGTGGTCTGCGGTCCATGTGAAATCATCAAGGAGCTGCAATACATGTGTCGTGTCCCTGATATAGCTGTGTAAGTTAAGAACAATTGGTTGGAGGATGGCGTCCAACCATTCAGACAATGGTTCCAAAAGGGAGCCAATGCCTGAAACGATTGGGCGTCCCTTTACATCAAAAAGACATTTGTGGACTTTAGGCAGGTGGTGAAACACTGGAGTGATAGGATTTACCACATATAAATATTTCAGTGTCTCACCATCCAAAATGCCATACTGCATGCCATCGTCCAATAAGCTGTAAAGTTCCTTTTGAAACCTATTGGTTGGGTTACTAGTTAAAGTGACATATGTGGTGGTATCTTCTAGCTGCCTCTTGGCTTCTGAAATGTATGATGTTTTATCCATAACAACCACACTTCCTCCCTTATCGGCATTTTTTATGACGATAGACTCATTGCTTTTGAGGTTGTTTAATGCCAATTTTTCATTTACCGTTAAATTGTGACTTCTGACTTTGTTTGACTGGTGTAGACTAGTGAGATCATCAACCACACATTTATGAAATAACTCAAGTGCTTTCCCTCGACTATGTATGGGATAAAAGGTTGTCTGTTTTTTAAACCTTGGAAAATTTATCAGATTTGGACTTTCACCATTGTCGGTATCTTGTAAAAGACTTTCCAAAGTGATAATGTCACATGTCTCTAAAAAATCCCTGTTCTCTCTATTGCTACTTGTTACATTATATACTTCATCTATTTGTTCTGTCGTGATTTCATTCGTGTCTACGTTTGTGGAAAAATGTTTGTCCAGAGTCAATTTTCTAATAAATTTGTTTTGGTCAATAATGGTGTTAAACAAGTTAAAATTATTATTGGGACAAAATCCCAATCCATAATTCAAAACATTGTGTTCTGCTTTTGTAAGCTCATGTGTTGATAGATTAACCACACTACTTATTTTATTTTGTTACCGTTCTTGTTCTCCCTGAGGGTATACCTGTGCTGTACCTGGGTGGGGCCCTTCCCTCCTCCTCTCGGTTGTTTTAGTGCCGACCGAAAAACCTGAGTGTTATCCTTTGGGGTCGCCCCCATATTTACATTACCCTTAGTTCTAGCAACATCAGTTAATACCACTTGTGTATGTGATTTATGTACCATTTGGCTATTGTTCTTAGATTTAGCCCAATTGGCTCCTATTCCTGTAGAGCTTTCATTTACATTCATCATACTGACCTGTGCTAGAACCTCAGGAGTGGGCAACCCTAAGGCTCCCTCACTGTCTGACCCTGAATTATCTTCACCTGAAGTGGAAGCTGCAAAGGAAGATTGTTCATCGTCTGTAGTGTCAGTTGTTACAAAAGTTACCTTCTTTTTATGTTTGTCGTTTCTGCGCTTACCTGAGGGACCACCTTTCACTTCTTCATTGTCTGAATCAGAGGTGTTCTTAATATTATTAGCTCTACTTTTATTAGGTCTTTTTCTAGACCTTCTAGATTTATGCCAAATGTAAACTTTATTCTCATGGTAGTCCCTCTGATCACGCAGAAATTTACTATGTTTTGTGTTAATCAGTTCCTTTCTGGAAGTTTCCACCACTTCAACCAGCATCCTATCAAACTCACAATACTCACTAGCTTCTTTAAATTATTCAAGCTCTACTTGTAATACAGTGATTTCATGTCTGACTGTCTGCAGCTGTTCAGTTTTCAACCTTACAAGTACCCCCATTAATCTCAATGAACAATCAGATAGAATACTGTTCCATTCACAAATCAAATCATCATTATTTCCCACTTCAAAATTAGGGAATTTTCTTACTCTCAGACCCCTATGGATCATATTCAAGTCCAGATATTTGTTAATAAGACATCAGTTACATTAAAAAGTTCAGCTGCACTCATAATAACACTATCTAAAAAATTATTGAAAAAAATTGCCTTAAAGTTATAAGGGCTCAAAGATATGAGGTCTCAGGTGTTAGAAGAAAAAAAAAAGACTGCAAAGGGCTATAATAGATACCTACATTTACATGTCTAAATATGTATATGCTAATGAGCCCTTTGCAGTTAAGTAGATGAAAACATGTAAAATCCTATTTATGCAATGTTCATACTCAGGGCTGTTTCTAGAGAATTTGGCTCCCAGGGCAAAATTCTAAAATGCGTCCCCCTAACAGATTCTAAAGACCCCCTCCTAGACCTTGCATGTCACTCTGTCATTTAGAGGTCAGCTCCAAAGCAGCAGTGCACTAATGGGACCTAGCTGAACACATCTGGTGAGCAAATGACAAGAGACAAATGTGTGTTACGGCCAACCACCAGTTAGCTCCTAGTAGTGCATGGCTGCTATTAAGGATATGTACATATGCTTTTCAACAATGGATACCAAAAGAACAAGAATAATAGAATTGTCTTAACATTTTTTGGTGTATCCTGAATTATGAAAGTTTAATTTTGACTTTCCTATCCCTTTAAATAAGTCCTTTTCTACTACAATGTTTTTTCCAAATAAATTGATATTATCTAAAAATATCTTTATATCTTTTACTAATTGCCATTAAATTTATACTTTTCTTATAGCTCTGCATATTTATTTGTTTAATGCATATCAATCCCTTTAAATTCTTATCTAAAATGTATCTACAAAACTTCCAATAGACTTTAAATTTGAACTTTGCAAAAAAGTAATCAGGTAAGATTTTCTAAAGGATTACAATATAGGGGTCTATTATAATTATTTAGAAAAGTTATATCAATTTTTTTTACAGAATTCACTATTAAAGTCTATGAGATTTTTGCACATAAATAATTTGATAAAGAACTGTAATAGCTGTTTATTTTTCAAATATACTAAACACACAGGCAGTAAAAGTCAGAGACATGCACACACAGACAGTAATAGACAGAGATATGCACTCAAAAGCAGTAATATACAGAGACATGCACTCACAGATAGTGATGTCGCGAACCTAAAATTTTCGGTTCGCGAACCGCGGACTCAAACTTCCGGTATTGTTCGCGAACGCGCGAACCGCCATTGAATTCAATAGGCAGGCGAACTTTAAAACCTACAAGGACTCTTTCTGGCCACAATAGTGATGGAAAAGTTGTTTCAAGGGTACTAACACCTAGACTGTTGCATGCTGGAGGGGGATCCCTGGCAAAACTCCCATGGAAAATTACATAGTTGATGCAGAGTCTGCTTTTAAGCCATAATGGGTCTAAATCAACTAACATTCCCAAAGTGGCTGTCTCAAAACATCCCGGACAGAAGATAGATTGATAGTGATAGATAGGATAGATAGATATACATAGATTGATAGTTAGATAGAATCGATAGAAGAGAAATAGATAGATTTGTTAGATATATAATTACCCTAATAAATTCTAATAATCAAACATGCGTTCTTGGACCCAACTAGCTTGTGTCAATTAGTACTTTTCTTAGCACTTTAATCCCTGTTCCCCCCCCCCCCCCCTATCGGGGGAGTTCTATATGGCCTGCCAGATTACCCTGAAAAATTATAATAATAAGACATGTGGTCTGCTACCTATTTTAACGAGGTTGTGTTTTAAGTACTACCATTCTTAGCACTTTAATCTCTGTAACTCCCCCTATTTGGTGAGGTCTATACGGCCTGGATGATTACCCATACAAAATATAATAATAAGACATCTGCTCTTGGTCTGCGACCCATGGTAACTATGTTGTGTTAATTAGTAATGGCCTTCGCATTTTAATAGCTGTTACTCATACTCACCCTATCGGTGGAGGTCTATATGGCCTGCATGATTACCCTTACAAAATATAACAACCAAACATATGCTCTGGGACCCATGGTAAGTAGGTTGTGTTAAGTAGTACTGTTCTTTGCATTTTCATACCTGTTACAACACCAAATGGTGGCAGGTCTATCTGGCCTTCATGATTAGCTGCACCCAAACCCAAAAAAAAGCCGAGTGGTCTTAGACTAACACCCATGGCTAACTCTGTTGTTTCAATTAGTACTATTCTTAGCACTTTCATCCCTGTTATGGGCGGTCTACATGGCCATCATGATTAGCCGAACAAAATACTACAATCCAACCTTTGCTCAGTCTTCATAGGCCCTTCATTGTCTGTATTTTGATAGTACAGTTCTTATTATTTTTATAGCTGATACAACACCGAATGTTGTCAGCTCTATATGGCCTGCATGATTAGCTGCACCCAATACAAAAATAAATCCAAGCGGTCTTGGATTAACACCCATGGCTAACTCTGTTGTTTCAAGTAGTACTATTCTTAGCACTTTCATCTCATCATCCCTGTTACTTCCAGGACTCTCGGTGGTGGTGGTCTACATGTCCATCATGATTAGCCTAACCAAATACTACAATCCAACCTTGGCTCAGTCTTCCTAAGGCCCTTCATTGGCTGTATTTTGGTAGTACTGTTCTTATTACTACATGGTGGTCTACATGGCCATCATGATTAGCCTAACCAAATACTACAATCCAACCTTGGCTCAGTCTTCCTAAGGCCCTTCATTGGCTGTATTTTGGTAGTACTGTTCTTATTAGTTTAATAGCTGATACGACACCGAATGTTGTCAGCTTTATATGGCCTGCATGAATAGCCGCACCCAAAGCCAAACAAAAGCCAAGCGGTTTTGCACTAACACCCATGGCTAACTCTGTTGTTTCAAGTTCTACTATTCTTAGCTCTTTCATCTCATCATCCCTGTTACTTCCAGGGCTCTCGGTGGTGGTGGTCTACATGGCCATCATGATTAGCCTAACCAAATACTACAATCCAACCTTGGCTCAGTCTTCCTAAGGCCCTTCATTGGCTGTATTTTGGTAGTACTGTCATCCTTTTGAATAATAGATTACAGGAAAGGCATTGATTTTAGAATCCCAGAGATCATTTATATGACCCGTGAAATAAAAAAAAAAATTCATTAGATACCCGTTACACAATTATTTATCCTCAGGCCTTTTTAATACGAGGGTCCCGGAGCCTCAACCGAAACAACAGCATGAAAGAGGAGATATGTCATGCTTTTGAATAAAAGATTACAGTAAAGGCATTGATTTTAGAAACCCACAGATCATTATTTGCAACCGTGAAATTAGAAAAAAACATTGATTACACAACAGAAATATGATTGCTGACAACAATTGGCTAGGTGGGCCTGGCTCACAGCAGGCTGCAAGGCAGGAGGAAAGTGCTATTCAATGGCACCAGCAAACTGACGATTCAAATCACAGCAACTATTACCAAAAAATTTAATTTTTAATTATTAGAATACTGTCACAACAAATATGATTAGTGTAAATATTTTTTAAGTAGGCCTGGCACACAGGCTTGGAAGGCTGTAGAAAAGTGCAATTCAAAGGCACGAGCAAACTGAGGGTTAAGATCATCAACAATAAAGATTTTTTTAATTTTAATTAGTAACTATACTGTGACAAAAATTAGGATTGGTGTAAATAGTTGGCAAGACGGCCTGGCACAAAAGGATGGCAGGTAGGAGGGAGATGCAATTCAAGGACACTAGGAGACTGATTACTGACAGTCTAAACAGTGATGATTGACAATTTTTGCAATACTTTTAACAGAAATATGATTGCTGACAACAATTGGCTAGGTGGGCCTGGCTCACAGCAGGCTGCAAGGCAGGAGGAAAGTGCTATTCAATGGCACCAGCAAACTGACGATTCAAATCACAGCAACTATTACCAAAAAATTTAATTTTTAATTATTAGAATACTGTCACAACAAATATGATTGGTGTAAATATTTTTTAAGTAGGCCTGGCACACAGGCTTGGAAGGCTGTAGAAAAGTGCAATTCAAAGGCACGAGCAAACTGAGGATTAAGATCAACACTAAAAAAATTTTTTATTTAAATTAATAACTATACTGTCTGACTGTGACAACAATTATGATTGGTGTAAATAGTTGGCTAGACGGCCTGGCACAAAAGGCTGGCAGTGGCAGGCAGGAGGTAAATGAAATTCAATGGCACTAGGAGATTGAATATTTGCAGTCCAAAAAATTATGTTTTTTTTTTATTATTACTTTTACAAGAATTGTGATTGGTGCCACTAATTGGCTACTTGGGCCTGGCAGACAGGCTGGCAGATATGAGTCGTGGATGGTAGAAAATTAAGTTACATTACACTAGCAAAATATTTTAAAATTTTAGATTTTAATATTAAAATTATGTTAAGAAGTGCAATGCACATATGACTCTATGAGTGGTCGTACTGGCTGGCTGCTACGTAGGGCAGCAATTATAACAACAGTATGCTGTGTAAGTCAGATAGACAGTTAGACACAGGCCTGATAGAAAATACAATTATATTACACTAGCATAATGATTTAAAGACTTTTTTTGGAAATTTTAAGAAAAAGGTTAAGCACATACATATGAGTCGTGGCTGATAGCCTTGGAAGGGCTGCTATTAAAAACAGTAGGCTCTGTATGTCGGATACACACACGCCTGATAGAAAATACTATTAGATTACACTAGAAAAATGATTGAAATTATTTTTGGGGGGGGAAATTAAAAAAAGGTTAAACACATATGAGTCGTGGCTCATAGACTAGGGAGGGCAGCAAGTAAACACAGTAGGCTCTCTATGTCAGCAAAACACACAGGCCGGATAGAAAATTATATTAGATTACACTAGCAAACAAATTTAACAAATTTAAGATATGAGTGCTGGGTGGCTGCCTGGGTGGCTGCCTGGCACAGACCAATTAACCAAAAGACTGAAAAAAAAAGAGGTATTAATTAATGTATATTAATGCTGAGTGAGCCTGACAGACACAGGCATGATAGTAAATGTAATTAGATTACACTAGATTACACTAGAAAAATATTTTTTTTGTGTTTTTTTTTTTAATTAAAAATAATGTTATAAACAGATATTAACACTGGTGGCTGCTGGCTGGCACAGAGCAATGAACCAGAGTATATGCTGTGTGACACTGGCCTGATAGAAAATGAAAAAAAATTACACTAGAAAAATAATTATATTTTGGGGTTAGTTAAATTTAAACTAATGTTGTTAGGGAGATATCAGTGGTGGCAGTAGTCACAGAATATGCTGTGAGCCTTAAACACACAGCTGAAAGCCAGGCAAATGCTAATTAAAAAAAAAAAAAAAAAAAACGGCACGAAATATAGCCCTAAAAAGGGCTTTTTGGGGTGCTGTGCTTGCAGCAGAGATGAGTGGAGTCCTTCTGGACTGTAAATACACTAGCCTAGCTATGTTTTTCCTATTAATGTCAGGAGCAAAAACACAACACGTCCTCTCATTAAAAAAGCAAGGTCGTTATGAGTCTAAAATGGCGGATTCCGGGTAGCTGGGAGTGTCTGTGAGGGAGTGTCTGATGTTGATTGGCTCTAATGTGTCAGGCGGCTGTGACATAAAGGGTCAAAGTTTCCACAATGATGACACATAGGGGCGGATCGAACATCGCCATGTGTTCGCCCACAAACGCGAACGCGAACAACCTATGTTCGCTGTGAACCGTTCACGGGCGAACAGTTCGGGACATCACTACTCACAGACAGTAATAGACAGAGATATGCACTCACAGGCAGTAATAGACAGAGACATGCACTCACAGACAGTAATAGACAGAGACATGCACTCACAGGCAGTAATTTACAGAGATATGCAAACACAGACAGTAATAGACAGAGATCTGCACACACAGACAGCAATAGACAGAGACATGCACTCACAGACAGTAATAGACAGAGACGTGCACACACAGGTAGTAATAGACAGAGACATGCACACACAGGCAGTAATAGACAGAGACAGGAACTCACAGGAAGTAATAGACAGATACATGCACACACAGGCAGTAACAGACAGAGACATGCACTCACAGGCAGTAATAGACAGATACATGCACACACAGACAGTAACAGACAGATACATGCACACACAGACAGTAACAGACAGATGCATGCAGGGATAGGCAAGGTGTCCGTACACGGACACTGGTGTCCGTGACTAGCCCTTGCAGTGTCCGCCACAACCTTAGTATATCTTTTCTTTCTGATTAAATAATAGGAATAAAAAAATATGTAGTGTGAATAAAGTTAGTGGCTTGTCAAGAGACTGCTAGCGATATTGGGTGATAAGTTATGGAATAAATAAAGCCTGAGTGAAATACTGAATGTGTATCTGCATCTGTATAATAACACCCAGCTCTGTACAAAGACACAGTAGTGACACTGGCACATGCGTATAGCCAGACAAGGGCTGGTTATAGGGTCAGTGGTATCTGCATCAGTATAATAACACCCAGTGCTATATAATTACACAGTAGTAACACTGGCACATGGGTATAGCCAGAGGAGGGCTGGTTATAGAATCAGTTTGTATCTTCATCAGTATAATAACACCCAGCACTATATAATGACACAGTAGTGACACTGGCATATGGGTATATCCAGAAGAGGGCTGGTTATAGGGTCAGTGGTATCTGCATCAGTATAATAACACCCAGCACTATATAATGACACAGTAGTGACACTGGCTAATGGGTATAGCAAGAGGAGGGATGGTTATAGGATCAGTGGTATCTGCATCAGTACAATAATACAAAGCACCATACAAAGACACAGTAGTGACACTGGCTCATGGACATGCACACACAGGCAGTAATAGACAGATACATGCACACACAGACAGTAACAGACAGATGCATGCACACACAGACAGTAACAGACAGAGACATGCACTCACAGGCAGTAATAGACAGAGACATGCACACACAGACAGTAATAGACAGACATTCACACACACACACACAGACAGTAATAGACAGAGACATGCACACACACTCAGTAATAGACAGAGACATGCACACACAGGCAGTGATAGACAGAGACATGCACACACAGGCAGTAATAGACAGATACATGCACACACAGGCAGTAATAGATAGAGACATGCACACACAGGCAATAATAGACAGATACATGCACACACAGGTAGTAATAGACAGAGACATGCACACACAGGCAGGGATAGATAGGCATACACACACACACACACTCAGGCAGTAATAGACAGAGACATGCAAACACAGGCAGTAATAGATAGAGACATGCACACACAGGCAGTAATATAAAGAGACATGCACACACAGGTAGTAATAGACAGAGACATGGACACACAGGCAGGGATAGATAGGCATACACACAGGCATGGATAGATAGGCATACACACACACACACTCAGGCAGTAATAGACATAGACGTGCACACACAGGCAGTAATAGACAGAAATATGCACACACAGGCAGGGATAGATAGGCACATACACACTCAGGCAGTAATAGCAGAAACACACACACACTCATGCAGTAATTGCACTAACATTTGAGTTTGTAAAAACTTGCCATTGTCATTATGGAGTAAATGACACATACACCCACCCATCACTATTAAGCATTTGTAAACAATAAGTAAATAAATTTAAAAAAGGCATAATGTCAAAAAGATTTTTTTTTTTATTCAACAGTCCTTAACCCCTTAATGACACGAGTCGTACAGGATACGTCTCACACAACCTGGTCTTTATTATTAGGCATCTTGCAATAACATTTTTCCCCCATCCGATGCAGAGAGAGCCACTTTGTGGCCCTCTCTGCACTGGCATCGATGGCCGCAATCATTGGTGGGTGGGAGGCGGGTGGGCGGCCATCGATGAAAGACTGAAGAGAGAGGGGGACGGGATCGGGGGCGGGTTGTCAGGAGCGCGCAGTTGAGTGCGCGCGTGCACGGGGGGCGGGCGCGTGCACGGGGAGGGAGCGGGTGGGAACCGCTACACTACAGAAAAAACATTTGATATAAGTGGCAGTAAGGGGGGATAAATTCCCTAATAAAAGTAAATCTAAGGGATCTGGGAGTGGGTGGGGTTTTGGTCTGTGGGGGGGGGGGGGGAGCTGCACTACAGAAAAAAAGGGGGAAAAAAACCAAACATTTTTATTTCCAAACTGGGTACTGGCAGACAGCTGCCTGTACCCAAGATGGCTCCCAGTAAGGTAGAGGTGGAGGGTTAGAGAGCTGTTTGGGGGGGATCAGGGAGGTTGGGGGCTAAGGGGGGATCCTACACAGCTGCATATGTAAATATGCTATACAATTATTTTTTTTTAATTTTAAATATACCTTTTATTTTGTACTGGCAGACTTTCTGCTAGTACTTAAGATGGTGGGGACAATTGTGGGATGGGGGAGGGAAGAGAGCTGTTTGGGAGGGATCCTGGGGTGTGATGTGTCAGGTGGGAGGCTGATCTCTACGCTAAAGTTAAAATTAACCCTGCAAGCTCCATACAAACAACCTAATTAACCCCTGTACTGCTGGGCATAATAAACGTGTGGTGCGCAGCGGCATTTAGCGGCCTTATAATTACCAAAAAGCAACACCAAAGCCATATATGTCTGCTATTTCTGAACAAAGAGGATCCCAGAGAAGCATTTACAATCATTTATGCCATACTTGAAAAAGTTGTTTGTAAATAATTTCAGTGAGAAACCTAAAATTGTGAAAAATTTTACGTTTTTTTTTATTTGATCGCATTTAGCGGTGAAATGGTAGCATGAAATATACCAAGATGGGCCTAGATCAATACTTGGGGTTGTCTACTACACTACACTAAAGCTAAAATTAACCCTAGACGCTCCCTACATGCTCCCTAATTAACCCCTTCACTGCTGGGCATAATACACGTGTGATGCGCAGTGGCATTTAGCGGCCTTCTAATTACCAAAAAGCAATGCCAAAGTCATATATGTCTGCTATGTCTGAACAAAGGGGACCCCAGAGAAGCATTTACAACCATTTATGCCATAATTGCACAAGTTGTTTGTAAATAATTTCAAAGCGAAACCTAAAGTTTGTGAAAATATTTGGGAAAAAGTGAACAATTTTTTTTATTTGATTGCATTTGGTGGTGAAATGGTGGCATGAAATATACCATATATATATAATGGTGGCCTACATCAATACTTTGGGATGTCTTCTAAAAAAAAATATATACATGTCAATGGATATTCAGGGATTCCTGAAAAATATCAGTGTTCCAATGTAACTAGCGCTAATTTTGAAAAAAAAGTGGTTTGGAAATAGCAAAGTGCTACTTGTATTTATGGCCCTATAACTTGCATAAAAAATAAAGAACATGTAAACATTGGGTATTTCTAAACTCAGGACAAAATTTAGAAACCATTTAGCATGGGTGTTTTTTGGTGATTGTAGATGTGTAACAGATTGTGGGGGTCAAAGTTAGAAAAAGTATGGTTTTTTTCCATTTTTTCCTCATATTTTATCATTTTTTTTTAAAGTAAATGATAAGATATGATGAAAATAATGGTATATTTAGAAAGTCCATTTAATGGCGAGAAAAACGGTGTATAATATGTATGGGTACAGTAAATGAGTAAGAGGAAAATTACAGCTAAACACAAACAAGGCAGAAATTTAAAAATAGCCCTGGTCCTTCAGGGAAAGAAATTGAAAAATGGCCTTGTCCTTAAGGGGTTAACAGAAAACCTGTTCCTTAGTATGTGGAAACCCAATGTTTATAAAGCACCTTTTTTAATTAGCTCAGTAAAACAAAAAAACTATGTACATATCATTATGTAAAGACTATGAATAATTTGTTATATGCATAAAACATCACCTCTTTAGTGACACAGATCAGTGAAATAGGAGACTGCTTTGCTCTGGGTGATTCCTCTCCTTTTTTACTTTCAGTTTTAGCTCTAAGTATTTATCCGTTCTTAACACGCCCCCTTTGTGATCTTGTTGCTCCATTATTATTATTATTGGTTATTTGTAGATCGCCAACAGATTCCGCAGCACTACATTAGTATGATTGACATCCAATGCAGCCAATTAACATAACAGCTTCCTTTCAAATAAATATATATATGTATATATATATATATATATATATATATATATATATACACTGTGTGCAGAATTATTAGGCAAATGAGTATTTTGACCACATCATCCTCTTTATGCATGTTGTCTTACTCCAAGCTGTATAGGCTCGAAAGCCTACTACCAATTAAGCATATTAGGTGATGTGCATCTCTGTAATGAGAAGGGGTGTGGTCTAATGACATCAACACCCTATATCAGGTGTGCATAATTATTAGGCAACTTCCTTTCCTTTGGCAAAATGGGTCAAAAGAAGGACTTGACAGGCTCAGAAAAGTCAAAAATAGTGAGATATCTTGCAGAGGGATGCAGCACTCTTAAAATGGCAAAGCTTCTGAAGCGTGATCATCGAACAATCAAGCGTTTCATTCAAAATAGTCAACAGGGTCGCAAGAAGCGTGTGGAAAAACCAAGGCACAAAATAACTGCCCATGAACTGAGAAAAGTCAAGCGTGCAGCTGCCAAGATGCCACTTGCCACCAGTTTGGCCATATTTCAGAGCTGCAACATCACTGGAGTGCCCAAAAGCACAAGGTGTGCAATACTCAGAGACATGGCCAAGGTAAGAAAGGCGGAAAGACGACCACCACTGAACAAGACACACAAGTTGAAACGTCAAGACTGGGCCAAGAAATATCTCAAGACTGATTTTTCTAAGGTTTTATGGACTGATGAAATGAGAGTGAGTCTTGATGGGCCAGATGGATGGGCCCGTGGCTGGATTGGTAAAGGGCAGAGAGCTCCAGTCCGACTCAGAAGCCAGCAAGGTGGAGGTGGAGTACTGGTTTGGGCTGGTATCATCAAAGATGAGCTTGTGGGGCCTTTTCGGGTTGAGGATGGAGTCAAGCTCAACTCCCAGTCCTACTGCCAGTTTCTGGAAGACACCTTCTTCAAGCAGTGGTACAGGAAGAAGTCTGCATCCTTCAAGAAAAACATGATTTTCATGCAGGACAATGCTCCATCACACGCGTCCAAGTACTCCACAGCGTGGCTGGCAAGAAAGGGTATAAAAGAAGAAAATCTAATGACATGGCCTCCTTGCTCACCTGATCTGAACCCCATTGAGAACCTGTGGTCCATCATCAAATGTGAGATTTACAAGGAGGGAAAACAGTACACCTCTCTGAACAGTGTCTGGGAGGCTGTGGTTGCTGCTGCACGCAATGTTGATGGTGAACAGATCAAAACACTGACAGAATCCATGGATGGCAGGCTTTTGAGTGTCCTTGCAAAGAAAGGTCACTGATTTGTTTTTGTTTTGTTTTTGAATGTCAGAAATGTATATTTGTGAATGTTGAGATGTTATATTGGTTTCACTGGTAAAAATAAATAATTGAAATGGGTATATATTTGTTTTTTGTTAAGTTGCCTAATAATTATGCACAGTAATAGTCACCTGCACACACAGATATCCCCCTAAAATAGCTATAACTAAAAACAAACTAAAAACTACCTCCAAAACTATTCAGCTTTGATATTAATGAGTTTTTTGGGTTCATTGAGAACATGGTTGTTGTTCAATAATAAAATTAATCCTCAAAAATACAACTTGCCTAATAATTCTGCACTCCCTGTATATATATATATATATATATATATATATGTAATGTATATGCTTGTGATCTGAGTATTTTAACCTTTGCTATACTAGTAGTTTATCAAGCAAGCACTGCCACTTTAACACAATAAAAAAAAAATGTATAAAAAAAACTGCCAGTCTGTCTGCCTCTAGAAACGGCCCTTTTCATACTTAATAAAGTGTTATGCTGAGTTTTTAGTGTAAATATTTCACATTCTAATGTTCTTCACATAGGGAAATATGTTCTAAGTATTTTTAAATAGATAATGATATATATATATATATATATATATATATGTATATATATATATATATATATATATATATATATATATATATAAATTACACACATAGAAAAAGGATAAAATAGATCTGTCGATCAACAGAAGGTGTTTAACTAGGAGCCAATTCATACAAAAATTTGGGGACACATTAGGACAGGTATATATATTTTTAATGGCCAATCGACTATTTTTTCTCAAATTCGGCATGTGGGATCTCTTGTGTAAAGAAAGGTGTTAGTAACTATTAGCTGATTTATCATTTATATATATATATATATACACACACAGAGAGAATATGCACTCACAGGAACGAACAACCAGCTCAATACCATTGTTAGCCTGTTCTATGGCAATTTACCACCTGGGTGCAACTTCTTTTAGCCCAGCAATGCTTTTCCCAGAGTAGAACTTTCCTGTAGTATATCAGTCTGATCCCGCCTATTACAGTCAGTCCAGCACCGAAATACCAAGCAATTCCTCTCTGAACAAGGAACAAAGCAACCCCAGACGATCGTTTCGGCCTTCATTGGGCCTTGTCAGAGAGGTGTAGCAGTATTCCTCTAAGCACACTGAGAAAGGAGTCCACGTCTGGCTTCCCCTTTTTCCCATAGGGAGACTAAATACACACAGGGAGAAATGCACTCACAGGAACGAACAACCAGCTCAATACCATTGTTAGCCTGTTCTATGGCGATTTACCACCTGGGTGCAACTTCTTTTAGCCCAGCAATGCTTTTCACAGAGTAGAACTTTCCTGTAGTATATCAGTCTGATCCCGCCTATTACAGTCAGTCCAGCACCGAAATACCAGGCAATTCCTCTCTGAACAAGGAACAAAGCAACCCCAGACGATCGTTTCCGCCTTCATTGGGCCTCGTCAGTGAGGTGTAGCAGTATTCCTCTAAGCACACTGAGCAAGGAGTCCACGCCTGGTTTCCCCTTTTTACCATAGGGAGACTAAATGCACACAGAGAGAAATGCACTCACAGGAACGAACAACCAGCTCAATACCATTGTTAGCCTGTTCTATGGCGATTTACCACATGGGTGCAACTTCTTTTAGCCCAGCAATGCTTTTCACAGAGTAGAACTTTCCTGTAGTATATCAGTCTGATCCCGCCTATTACAGTCAGTCCAGCACCAAAATACCAGGCAATTCCTCTCTGAACAAGGAACAAAGCAACCCCAGACGATCGTTTCGGCCTTCATTGGGCCTCGTCAATGAAGTGTAGCAATATTCCTCTAAGCACACTGAGCAAGGAGTCCACTTCTGGTTTCCCCTTTTTCCCATAGGGAGACTAAATACACACAGAGAGAAATGCACTCACAGGAACGAACAACCAGCTCACATTAGGACAGGTATATATATTTTTAATGGCCAATCGACTATTTTTTCTCAAATTCGGCATGAGGGATCTCTTGTGTAAAGAAAGGTGTTAGTAACTATTAGCTGATTTATCATTTATATATATATATATATACACACACAGAGAGAATATGCACTCACAGGAACGAACAACCAGCTCAATACCATTGTTAGCCTGTTCTATGGCAATTTACCACCTGGGTGCAACTTCTTTTAGCCCAGCAATGCTTTTCCCAGAGTAGAACTTTCCTGTAGTATATCAGTCTGATCCCGCCTATTACAGTCAGTCCAGCACCGAAATACCAAGCAATTCCTCTCTGAACAAGGAACAAAGCAACCCCAGACGATCGTTTCGGCCTTCATTGGGCCTCGTCAATGAAGTGTAGCAATATTCCTCTAAGCACACTGAGCAAGGAGTCCACTTCTGGTTTCCCCTTTTTCCCATAGGGAGACTAAATACACACAGAGAGAAATGCACTCACAGGAACGAACAACCAGCTCAATACCATTGTTAGCCTGTTCTATGGCGATTTACCACCTGGGTGCAACTTCTTTTAGCCCAGCAATGCTTTTCACAGTGTAGAACTTTCCTGTAGTATATCAGTCTGATCCCGCCTATTACAGTCAGTCCAGCACCGAAATACCAGGCAATTCCTCTCTGAACAAGGAACAAAGCAACCCCAGACGATCGTTTCGGCCTTCATTGGGCCTCGTCAGTGAGGTGTAGCAGTATTCCTCTAAGCACACTGAGCAAGGAGTCCACGCCTGGTTTCCCCTTTTTTCCCATAGGGAGACTAAATACACACAGAGAGAAATGCACTCACAGGAACAAACAACCAGCTCAATACCATTGTTAGCCTGTTCTATGGCGATTTACCACCTGGGTGCAACTTCTTTTAGCCCAGCAATGCTTTTCACAGAGTAGAACTTTCCTGTAGTATATCAGTCTGATCCCGCCTATTACAGTTAGTCCAGCACCGAAATACCAGGCAATTCCTCTCTAAACAAGGAACAAAGCAACCCCAGATGATCGTTTCGGCCTTCATTGGGCCTCGTCAGTGAGGTGTAGCAGTATTCCTCTAAGCACACTGAGCAAGGAGTCCACGTCTGGTTTCCCCTTTTTCCCATAGGGAGACTAAAAACACACAGAGAGAAATGCACTCACAGGAACGAACAACCAGCTCAATACCATTGTTAGCCTGTTCTATGGCGATTTACCACCTGGGTGCAACTTCTTTTAGCCCAGCAATGCTTTTCCCAGAGTAGAACTTTCCTGTAGTATATCAGTCTGATCCCGCCTATTACAGTCAGTCCAGCACCGAAATACCAGGCAATTCCTATCTGAACAAGGAACAAAGCAACCCCAGACGATCGTTTCCGCCTTCATTGGGCCTCGTCAGTGAGGTGTAGCAGTATTCCTCTAAGCACACTGAGCAAGGAGTCCACGCCTGGTTTCCCCTTTTTACCATAGGGAGACTAAATGCACACAGAGAGAAATGCACTCACAGGAACGAA